>NC_092278.1:9738234-9913157 GCF_036320965.1 Panulirus ornatus | reverse complement strand
TACTCATTTTGGTTACATTACGAAGATTTACATATCGTCACTTGGCTATATTGGCAGAGTGCTCCTTTTTTTTTTTTTTTTTTAGTTACTATATTGAAATTTTTTTAAAATCATGTATATTTTTCCATATATTGGTCAATGGTGGATCTCTTTTATAGTTGCTAGTTGTCATTTTTTTTAGTCAGGCATATTTTTTACATAAGCGATACATTATCGTGATAACTTTACATTAAGGTGACAGTGTTGACAATATGACTATAATCTCTTAGTGGCTATATTGCTAACATAACTATACTGTCATGGTGACTATTTCATGATGGTGGTTATAATGACATTTTGACTGCATTTTCATTGTAGCATATTTAATGGTGTTGATTTTGCCCTTGAAGATATATTATAAAAACGAAAATTTCATTTTTTAAATTATCCTGTAAATATATTGACATGATATGCGATATTGCTATAGTTTCAGTACTGTCATGTTGAATGTATATTATGTTGGTTACATTACAATTAAAGTCATAGAGAAGTTGGTAATATATGTTCATGGTTGTATCATTTTGTTATGACGATTTTATTGTATTGTGAGTATATTCTCATGGTTACTGTGTTGACGTAATTTCAATGTTGTCCTGGACACTACATATCCTGAAATCTATGTTGTCATATCAGTTATATGATCATGGTAGCTTTATTGTCATAGTGAATATCTTGTGTCGTGATGTATGTCATAATGACTAAATTGCCTAGGGAAAATATGTTGACATGAGGGCTATATTTTCATGATATTCATAAAGTCATTGAAAGATTACTATCAAGGTGACTCTAATAGCCTGGCGATTGATGTATATCGTAACATTATTGTCACGATAGCTGCATTGTCATGGTGGCTATATTGTCGTTTCCTGTATTTTTCACTGTTACCCTTTTGTGAGATTGCTTTATTGTCATTGGAAGCTATAGTGTCATGGGGAATATATTTTCGTAGTAACAGTATTGTCATTATGAACATATCGTCAATTTGACTATATGCTCATTTTGGTTACATTACGAAGATTTACATATCGTCACCTTGGCTATATTGGGAAGGTGATCTCTTTAAAGTTGCTATATTGTCATTTTTTTTTAAGCATGAATATTTTTTCATGAGTGATACATTATCTTGATAACTATATTATTAAAGTGACAGTATATTGTCATGATTTACCCTTGGAGACATATCATTATAAAAACGGATATTTCATTTTGTTTAAATTATGAGGTAAATACATTGTCATGATATGCTGTATTGTTATAGTTTCAGTACTGTCATGTTATCATGATCATATAATTACAACAATATTGTAGGTAGTGACAAATATATCCCCAACGACAAAATTAATCATAGCAATATAGCCAGCAACATGTTATAGCGACCAAGACAATGTAGCGAGCATTGTATTGAGAATTACAATACAGCCACCGTGCCAATGTCGTCACCAAGACAATATAGATACCATGAAAATATAGTAACGTTGGTAATGTAGCTGCCATGGCAAAATATTCAAGATAGAAAATACCCAAAAGATAGCCACAAGAAGAGTTTAGCTGCTAAGACGATATATACCATGCCGATATCTCTAAAATGTTAGTATAGCCATCATGGCAATATATCAACAGAAAAAATACTCATCACAACGATATAGCTAACTTGACAACATGCTACTCTGACAATATAGGTAACATTAAAAGACAGCCACCTCCTTCAAATATAAAAAGAAAAAAATGACAAATAGCCATCATGGAAATATGGTAATTAAACTATATACCCATCATGGCAATATGGTAACCAAACAATATAGCCATCATGGCAATATGATTACCATAGCAATGTATTCTTAATGGGCAATATAGTCCCATGTCCTTATAGTCACGATGACAATACAACTACCATGACAATACAGAAAACATCAAAATACAGTCTCTAAGACAATATTGCCATAATTCAATAAGTTGAAAGACAATATAGATATTATGGCAACACAATCACGATGACAATTTACTCAGTTATGTTATATTATCGTCATAATAAATTGTTCATACCATGAAAATATAGTCACCCTGCCACTATGGCTTCCATTACAATATAGCCACAATAACAAAAACATTCACCACGACAGTACTGAAAACTTATAACAATATAGCATATCATGACAATGTAGTCATTTGATCATTTAATGAAAAAAAGATAAAATTCGCTTCTATTATGGTATAACCTCAGGGACAAAATTTTATACACCATTAAAAAGCTGCATGAAAATTCAGTCACTATTACACAAATATCATGATAAAATAGTGACCATGGCAATATAACCACGCGATAACTGTTAATAGATAGTCGTTTTCGGATAATAGCAAAAATATAGACTCCAGGACCATATAGTCTCCGTGAAAAAACAGTGACTCAGACAGGATTTGTCATCATGATATGCTCATTAAAATTATAGCTGTCATGGAATTATAGTAACATGACAAAATTATCACAATGAAATAAAACGTCATTACAATATAGTTACCATAATCATACACCAATCACGATTATATAATCAGCAGGTTGACATAAACAAGATCATAGAGTAAAAACCATGACAATTTAAGTGACATGATGAGATGATATCCATTCACTTACACTTACAATACCACATAAGCTTTCAGGAAAATATTATCATATAATCACAACAGTATTGTCCCTAATTATAAAATATATCCCGAAAGACAGAATTAACCATAACAATATAGCCATCAGTTGATAGAGCGTCCAAGATAATGTAGCCAGGACGGCATTATATTGAAAGTAAGAATACAACCACCATGCCAGTGTCTTCACCATGACAATGTAGCTACCATGAAAATATAGTAACCTTGACTAGGTAGCTACTATGATAAAATATACAATTGAAAAATATCCACAGGAAGAGTTTAGCTGCTAAAACACTATATCGCAATGCCAATATCAGCCAAAATGTTGTTATTGCCATCATGATAATATAACGCCAGAAAAGCAATATATATACCACTACTCGACCAATATAGATATTTTGACAATATTGCCAACATAAAAAGACAGTCACCTCTTGTTATATAACAAAAATTACAAATAGCCATCATGGCCATATAGTGATTTAACAATACAGCCACTATGGTAATATAGTTACCATAACAATGTGATCTTAACGACAATGTAGCCAACATGACTATATAGTCACGTTGAGAATACAACCAAAGTGTCAATACAGATAACATGACAGTACCGTCTCTAAGACAATATTGCCATCAATTTGATGAATTATATGACAATATAGATATTATGGCAACATAGTCACGATGACAATATTACTCAGATATGCAATATAATCGCCATGATAAAATCATCCTACCATGAAACTATAGCCACCTACCATTTTGGTTTCATTGCAATGTAGAAACAGTAATAAAAGATTTACCATGACAGTAATGAAACCATAACAGTATAAAACATATCATGGCAATGTAGTCACCAAATAATTTAATCAAAATGACAATTTCTCTTCTATAATGGTATTTCCTCATGGGCCAATATCAACACCATTAAAAAAGCTTCGACGAAAATACAGTCATTATGACATTATAAAAATCATGATAAAAAATTCACCATGACAATATAGTTATCTTGGCAATATAGCCACTGTGACATTTTATAGTCATGATGATACTATAGTCGCTATGACAATATTGTCACCATAAAAATATAATCATCATGATAATATTTCGCTTATGACAATGTAATGGAAGATGTTATAAATAATGACAATATATCACCGATAAAAGAACACCTGCCTATAAAGCTTAGGTGACGTTTATATATACATAACAGCAATGTAACTAAAATGAAAAGATAGCCAAAATGACGGTATGGTCATTAATGACAATTACTGCCTATGGTAAATCTGTTCCCCATGACACTATAGCTACACTGACAACAAAGCCATATTCACAAAAAACCAACATTGAAAATACAGCAAACAAGAATACAGCCACCATCATAGTTCAGCCAATATGAAAATAATGTCACGATACAAATCATCACCATGTCATTAGTCACCTTGATAATAAACTTGCAATGACTATATGAATATCATGAAAATATAGCCTCCATGTCAACATGTCTCCATGATATCTGGCCATTATTAAATAGTCTGGACGGCAATTTTATTCCTATAATAATAATATAGCCACAGTGATCATATAACTGATGTGAAAATACAGTCAAAGAAGCAAAAAAAAATATACAAATCATATTCACAATGGCAATATAACTACATGACAATATAGATACTGTGACAAATTGTCGCTTTTGAATCATAGCAAACGTACAGCCGGCAGGACACATAGTCTCTATGAGAAAATAGCCACCAAGACAGGATATATCATTGTGATATTGACCCTTGACAAGTTTAGACCATAATTCATATATAACAATCATGATACTGTTCCTGCAAAAACATTATAGATGTCATGAAATTTTAGTCAACATGACAAAATTATCACAATGAAATAAAACGTCATTACAATATAGTTACCACAATCATAGACCAATCATGATGATATAATGCGCAGTTTGACAAAGACAATATCACAGTATAAAAACCATGATAGTATAAGTGACATGATGAGATGATATCCATTCACTTACACTTACAATACCAAAGAAGCCGCCATGAATATATTGTTATCATGATCATATAATCACAACAATATTGTAGGTAGTGACAAATCTATCCCCAACGACAAAATTAATCATAGCAATATAGCCAGCACATGTTTATAGCGACCAAGACAATGTAGCGAGCATTGTATTGAGAATTACAATACAGCCACCGTGCCAATGTCGTCACCAAGACAATATAGATACATGAAAATATAGTAACGTTGGTAATGTAGCTGCCATGGCAAAATATTCAAGATAGAAAATACCCAAAAGATAGCCACAAGAAGAGTTTAGCTGCTAAGACGATATATACCATGCCGATATCTCTAAAATGTTAGTATAGCCATCATGGCAATATATCAACAGAAAAAATACTCATCACAACGATATAGCTAACTTGACAATATGCTACTCTCACAATATAGGTAACATTAAAAGGACAGCCACCTCCTTCAAATATAAAAAGAAAAAAAATGACAAATAGCCATCATGGAAATATGGTAATTAAACTATATACCCATCATGGCAATATGGTAACCAAACAATATAGCCATCATGGCAATATGATTACCATAGCAATGTATTCTTAATGGGCAATATAGTCCCATGTCCTTATAGTCACGATGACAATACAACTACCATGACAATACAGAAAACATCAAAATACAGTCTCTAAGACAATATTGCCACTAATTCAATAAGTTGAAAGACAATATAGATATTATGGCAACACAATCACGATGACAATATACTCAGTAATGTTATATAATCGTCATAATAAAATGATGCATGCCATGGAAATTCTAGTCACCCTGCCACTATGGCTTCCATTACAATATAGCCACAATAACAAAAACATTCACCACGACAGTACTGAAACTATAACAATATAGCATATCATGACAATGTAGTCATTTGATCATTTAATGAAAAAGATAAAATTCGCTTCTATTATGGTATAACCTCAGGGACAAAATTTTATACACCATTAAAAGGGCTGCATGAAAAATACAGTCACTATTACACAAATATCATGATAAAATAGTGACCATGGCAATTTAACCACGCGATAACTGTTAATAGATAGTCGTTTTCGGATAATAGCAAAAATATAGACTCCAGGACCATATAGTCTCCGTGAAAAAACAGTGACTCAGACAGGATTTGTCATCATGATATGCTCATAACATTATAGCTGTCATGGAATTATAGTAACATGACAAAATTATCACAATGAAATAAAACGACATTACAATATAGTTACCACAATCATAGACCAATCATGATGATATAATGCGCAGTTTGACAAAGACAATATCACAGTATAAAAACCATGATAGTATAAGTGACATGATGAGATGATATCCATTCACTTACACTTACAATACCACATAGCTTTCAGGAAAATATTTATCATATAATCACAACAGTATTGTCCCTAATTATAAAATATATCCCGAAGACAGAATTAACCATAACAATATAGCCATCAGTTGATAGAGCGTCCAAGATAATGTAGCAGGACGGCATTATATTGAAAGTAAGAATACAACCACCATGCCAGTGTCTTCACCATGACAATGTAGCTACCATGAAAATATAGTAACCTTGACTAGGTAGCTACTATGATAAAATATACAATTGAAAAATATCCACAGGAAGAGTTTAGCTGCTAAAACACTATATCGCAATGCCAATATCAGCCAAAATGTTGTTATTGCCATCATGATAATATAACGCCAGAAAAGCAATATATATACCACTACTCCGACAATATAGATATTTTGACAATATTGCCAACATAAAAAGACAGTCACCTCTTGTTATATAACAAAAATTACAAATAGCCATCATGGCCATATAGTGATTTTTAACATACCAGCCACACTATGGTAATATAGTTACCATAACAATGTGATCTTAACGACAATGTAGCCAACATGACTATATAGTCACGTTGAGAATACAACCAAAGTGTCAATACAGATAACATGACAGTACCGTCTCTAAGACAATATTGCCATCAATTTGATGAATTATATGACAATATAGATATTATGGCAACATAGTCACTATGACAATATACTCAGATATGCAATATAATCGCCATGATAAAATCATCCTACCATGAAACTATAGCCACCTACCATTTTGGTTTCCATTGCAATGTAGAAACAGTAATAAAAGATTTACCATGACAGTAATGAAACCATAACAGTATAACATATCATGGCAATGTAGTCACCAAATAATTTAATCAAAATGACAATTTCTCTTCTATAATGGTATTTCCTCATGGGCAATATCAACACCATTAAAAAAGCTTCGACGAAAATACAGTCATTATGACATTATAAAAATCATGATAAAAAATTCACCATGACAATATAGTTATCTTGGCAATATAGCCACTGTGACATTATAGTCATGATGATACTATAGTCGCTATGACAATATTGTCACCATAAAAATATAATCATCATGATAATATTTCGCTTATGACAAAGTATGCAAGAGTTAAATAATGACAATATATCACCTATAAAAAGATCACCTTGCCAATAAAGCTAAGGTGACGTTATATACATAACAGCAATGTAACTAAAATGAAAAGATAGCCAAAATGACGGTATGGTCATAATGACAATACTGCCACTATGAAAATATGTTCCCCATGACACTATAGCTACACTGACAACAAAGCCATATTCACAAAAAACCAACATTGAAAATACAGCAAACAAGAATACAGCCACCATCATAGTTCAGCCAATATGAAAATAATGTCACGATACAAATCATCACCATGTCATTAGTCACCTTGATAATAAACTTGCAATGACTATATGAATATCATGAAAATATAGCCTCCATGTCAACATGTCTCCCATGATAATCTGGCCATTATAAAATAGTCATGACGGCAATTTATTCACTATAATAATAATATAGCCACAGTGATCATATAACTGATGTGAAAATACAGTCAAAGAAGCAAAAAAAAATATACAAATCATATTCACTATGGCAATATAACTACATGACAATATAGATACTGTGACAAATTGTCGCTTTTGAATCATAGCAAACGTACAGCCGGCAGGACAACATAGTCTCTATGAGAAAATAGCCACCAAGACAGGATATATCATTGTGATATAGACACCTTGACAGTATAGACCATAAAACAATATAACAATCATGATACTGTTCCTGCAAAAACATTATAGATGTCATGAAATTTTAGTCAACATGACAAAATTATCACAATGAAATATCATCGGTTTTACAATATAGTTACCACAATCATAGACCAATCATGATGATATAATGCGCAGTTTGACAAAGACAATATCACAGTATAAAAACCATGATAGTATAAGTGACATGATGATATGATATCCATACACTTACACTTACAATACCAAAGAAGCCGCCATGAATATATTGTTATCATGATCATATAATCACAACAATATTGTAGGTAGTGACAAATCTATCCCCAACGACAAAATTAATGATAGCAATATAGCCATCAACTTGTTATAGCGACCAAGATAATGTAGCGAGCATTGTATTGAGAATTACAATACAGCCAGAGTGCCAATGTCGTCACCATTACAATATAACTACCATGAAAATATAGTAACGTTGATAATGTAGCTGCCATGGCAAAATATTCAAGATAGAAAATACCCAAAAGATAGCCACAACAAGGGTTTAGCTGCTAAGACGATATATCACCATGCCAATATCTCTAAAATGTTAGTATAGCCATCATGGCAATATATCAACAGAAAAAATACTCATCACAACGATATAGCTAACTTGACAATATGCTACTCTCACAATATAGGTAACATTAAAAGATAGCCACCTCCTTGAAATATAAAAGAAAGAAAATGACAAATAGCCATCATGATAATATGGTAACTAAACAATATAGCCATCATGGCAATATGGTAACCAAACAATATAGTCATCATGGCAATATGATTACCATAGCAATGTATTCTTAATGGCAATATAGTCACCATGTCATTATAGTCACGATGTCAATACAACTACCATGACAATACAGAAAACATCAAAATACAGTCTCTAAGACAATATTTCATCTAATTCAACAAGTTAAATGATAATATAGATATTATGGCAACACAAGCACGATGACAATATACTCAGAAATGTTATATAATCGTGTTATAAAATTATCCAAAAATGAAAATATAGTCACCCGGCCACTATGGCTTCCATTACAATATAGCCACAATAACAAAACATTCACCACGACAGTACTGAAAACATAACAATATAGCATATCATGACAATGTAGTCATTTGATCATTTAATGAAAAAGAAAAATTTCGCTTCTTTTATGGCATAACCTCAGGGACAAAATTTTATACACCATTAAAAAACTGCCATGAAAATACAGTCACTATGACATAAATATCATGATAAAATAGTGACCATGGCAATATAGCCACTCTGAGATTATAGTCATTATGACAATATAGTCGCCATTAGAATACTGTCTCCTTAATAATAAAGTTATGAAAATGATATATCGCTTGTGACAAAATATGCATGATTAGAAAATGACAGTATAGCACCTATAAAAAAGATCACATTGCCACTATAGTCAAGGTGACGATATATACATCATAGCAAAGTAGAGAAAAAGAGGTGATAACCAGAACGACGGTATGTTCATAATGACAATACTGCAACTATGAAAATATGTTCCCCATGATTCTCCAGCTTCACTGACAATAAAGCCATCTTCACAAAAAGAGTACTATTGAAAAAATAGCAAACGACTATACAGCCATCAAGACAGTACAGCCACCATGACAATAATCTCTCGATATAAATCAATCGCCAGGACATTAGCGTCACCTTGATAATGAATATTCAATGAGTACATGAACATCATGAAAATATAGCGTCCATATGAATATATTTGTCGTGAAAATATAGCCTCCATATGAATATCTTTAAATTGACTGTTTCACCATTCTGATAATATAGTCAAGATGCTAATATATTCACCATAACAATAAAGCCACTATGATCACATAAATGATATGACAATATAGTCAACGCAACAATAAACGCATTTATAAATTATATCCACTCTGAGAATACAGCTACATGAAAATATAGATACTGAGACAAAATAGTCATTTTTGGATCATAGCAAACATATAGTGTCCATGAGAATGTAGTCTCTACGACAAAATAGCGAAGAAGACAGGATTTGTCATCACAATACAGTCACATTGACAGTATAGCCAATAAAACAGTTGGACAACCATGAAAATGTACCTACAATAACGATATAGCTTACATGAAAATATAGTTACTATGACAAATTCATTACAATGAAATACAAACGATATCACATTATGGTTTCGATAATCATTCACCAATCATGATCATATAAGATAAAACCTTCAAAACAAGGGAAGGGTAACGACAACGCAGGGAGGAGTAGCTACAAACTAGCGCTGAAAGACGACAGCAGCTCCGTACATCTCGGTAGCTGGTGCGCGACTGTAATCAGGTGACTACTTTGTCATGATATGCTATATTGTCATGTTTTCAGTACTGTCGTAGTGAATGTATTATTATGTTAGCTATATTGCAGTGGCAGGGTGGCTAAATTTTCATGGTAGGATAATTTTGTTATCGCGGTTATATTGCATTTGTGATAATACTGTCATTGTGACTGTGTTACAGTTATATCTATATTATCATTTAATTTATTGAAGCGATTGCAATATTGTCGTAGAACCTCTAATGTCATGTTGCCTGTATTGTCATGATGGTTGCATGTCATCTTGACTATATAGTCATGTTGGTTATATTCTAGTTATGATTACATGGTTATGGTAACTATATTGC
Organism: Panulirus ornatus; assembly: GCF_036320965.1. Classification (NCBI taxonomy): domain Eukaryota; kingdom Metazoa; phylum Arthropoda; class Malacostraca; order Decapoda; family Palinuridae; genus Panulirus; species Panulirus ornatus. The sequence goes on along the minus strand of NC_092278.1, from coordinate 9,902,521 downwards.
CATATGACTATATTGATAGGTGACTACATTGCCATGATAGCTATTTTTCATTTTTGTTATACTGTAAGGAGGTGACTGTCTTTTCATATTGAAAATATTATCACGGTAGCTATATTGTTAAGTTAGCTATATCATTGTGGTGCTTATTTTCATTTTCTGGTGGTATATTGCCATGATGCCTAGACTAACATTTTGGCGATATTGGCAAATAAACTGTTATTGTGGATATTTTCCATGGTATTTTATTATCATAGTAGCTACATTGTCAATGTTACAATATTTCTCTCCATTCTCATAGTGACGATAATGCCATTGTGGCTGTATTGTTATTTTCAATATAATGCCATCCTAACTACATTATCTTGGTCGCTATATTTACATGCTGGCTATATTGCTATAGTTAATTTTGTCGTTGGGGATATATTTTGTCATTAACTACAATTTTATTTTAATCATATGATCATGATAACAATATTTTCATGGCGGCTTATTTGGTAATATGAGTGCAAGTGTATGGATATCATATTATCATGTCACTATATTGTCATGGTTTTCATACTGTGATGGTGTTTATGTCAGCCTCCTGATGATATTATCATGATTGATACATGATTATAGTAACTAAATTGTAGTGGAGATTATATTTCATTGTGACATTTTTGTCATGTTGCCTGAATTTTCATGGTAGCTATATTGTAATGGCAGGTACATTTTTATTGTTGTTTTATTTTTTTATCGGCTATACTGTCAAGGTGACTAATCTTAATTAAAAATCTTGTCTTGGTCGCTATTTTGTCATGGACACTATATTGTCCTGGAGCCTTTATGTTTGCTATGATCCGAAAGAGACTATTTTGTTACAGCATCAATATTGTCAGGTGCTTATATTGCCATAATGAATATAATTTGAAGGTTTCCTTATTGTTGCGTTGACTGTATTGTCATATCATTTATATAATCATGGCTATATTGTTATAGTGAATATATTGCCGTCTTCACTATATTATCATATTGGCAAATTGTCATGGTAAGTATGTTGACATGGAAGCTTTATTTTCATGATGATTATATAGTAAGTGAATTATATCGTGACATTATTGGTATAGTGGCTGTACTTTCATGGTGACTATATAGCCATTTCCTGTATTTTAACTGTTACTCTTTTGTGAAGATTGCTTTATTGTCATTGTAGCTACAGTGTCATGGGGGATACATTTCATAGCAGCAGTATTGTAATTATGAACATACCGTTATGTTGGCTATCTATTCATTTTGTCATATTGCGAAGATTTGCATATCGTCACCTTGGCTATATTTTCAAGGTGATCTCTTTTATAGTTGCTATGTGGTCATTTTTTTTAGTCATGCATATTTTTTCATAAGCGATACATTATCGTGATAACTTTACTATTCAGGTGACAGTGTATTGTCATTGTGACAATGTTGACAATATAACTATAATCTCTTATTCGCTATATTGCTAAGATAACTATACTGTCATGGTGACTATTTAATGATGATGGTTATAATGACAGTTTGACTGCATTTTCATTGTAGCATATTTAATGGTGTTGATTTTGCCCTTGAAGATATATTATAAAAACGAAAATTTCCTTTTTTTAAAAATTATCATGTGAATATATTGCCATGATATGCGATATTGTTATTCTATCAGTACTGTCAAGTTGAATTCATTTTATGTTGGTTACATTACAATTAAAGTCATAGTGGCAGGGTAACTATATTTTCAGAGTTGGATCATTTTGTTATGACGATTTTATTGTATTTGTGAGTATATTCTCATGGTTACTGTGTTGCCGTAATTTCTATATTGTCCTGGACACTACATATCCTGAAATCTATATTGTCATATCAGTTATATGATCATGCTAGCTTTAATGTCATAGTGAATATCTTGTCGTCGTGACTATATTATCATAATGGCTAAATTGTCAGAGGAAATATGTTGACATGAGGGCTATATTTTCATGATATTCATAAAGTCATTGAAAGATTACTATCAAGGTGACTCTAATAGCCTGCCGATTGATGTATATCGTGACATTATTGTCACGATAACTGCATTGTCATGGTGGCTATATTGTCGCTTCCTGTATTTTCAGTGTTACTCTTTTGTGAAGATTGCTTTATTGTTATTGTAGCTATAGTGTCATGGGGAATATATTTTCTTAGTAGCAGTATTGTCATTATAAACATATCGTCATTTTGGCTATCTGCTCATTTTGGTTACATTGCGAAGATTTACATATCGTCATCTTGGCTCTATTGGCAAGGTGATCTCTTTATAGTTGCTACATTGTCATTTTTTTTATCATGTATATTTTTTCATGAGTGATAGATTATCTTGATAACTATATCATTAAAGTGACAGTATATTGTCATGGTGACTATATTGTCATTATGACTACAATCTCTTAGTGGCTATATTGCTAAGATAACTACATGTGACTACATTTTCATTGTAGCTTATTTAATGGTGTTGATTTACCCTTGGAGATATATCATTATAAAAACGGATATTTCATTTTGTTTAAATTATGAGGTGAATATATTGTCATGATATGCTATATTGTTATAGTTTCAGTACTGTCATGGTGATTGTATATTATGTTGGCTACATTACAATGGAAGCCATAGTGTCAGGGTGGTTATATTTTGATGGTTTGATCATTTTGTTGTCAGTATTTTATCGTATTTTTGAATTTATTGTCATGGTGACTGTGTTGCCATAATTTCTATATTGTCATTTGATTTATTAAATTGATGGCAATATTGTCATAGAGACTGTATTATCATGTTGCCTGTATGGTCATCATGGTTGTCTTGTCATCGTCATGGTCATGATGGCTATACTGTCGTTAAGATTACATTCTTATGGTAACTATATTACCATCATGATTTTTGTCAGAGTAGCTATATTGTTAAGTTAGTTATCTTATTGTGTTGGGTATTTTTTTTCCGTTTTTTATATTGCCGTGATGGCTATACTAGAATTTTGGAAAAATTTGCATGGTGATATAGGTTTCGAAGCCCAACTGTTGTTTTGGACATTTTTCATGGGAATACATTATCATGGTACCTACATTGTCAAGGTTACTATGTTTCATGCAAGCTACATTGTAAAGGTGACGATATTGGCATGGCGGGTGAATTGTTATGTTCAATATAACGCCATCCTGGCTACATTATCTTGGTCGCTATATCAACTTGATGGCTATATTGCTAAGGTCAATTTCATAGTTGGGGATGTATTTTGTCTTTACCTACAATTTGGATGTGATTATATGATGATGATAATATTTCTATGACGGCTTATTTGGCATCTTGATTGTATCTGTCTGGATATCATATCATCATGTAACTTAGTCTTTCATGCTTTTAAACGGTGACGGTGCTTATGTGAAAATGCTGATTACATTATCATCATTAGTTTATGATTATTGTAACTATATAGCAATGGCAATATCTTTTTTGATAATTTTGGTATGTCGGCTTCATTTTCATAGTAGTTTTATTGGTATGGCAGGTACATTTTCATGTTTCTGATATTGTTTTATGGGCTATACTGTCAAGGCAGCTGTATAGTATTGATAAATTCTGTTTTGGACGCTATTGTCTCCTGGACACTATATACAATTAGAGGCCATATGTTTCCTATGATTCGAAAGCGACTATTTTATCACGGGATCTATATTGTCAGGTGGCTATATTGACGTTTTCAACATATTCTGAATGTTTCTTTAATGTTGCGTTGACAATATTGTTATATCAGTTATATGGCCATGGTGGCTTTCTTGTTAAAGTGAATATATTGTAGTTGTTACTATACTATCAGAATGGCTATATTGTCATGGGAAATATGTTGATATGGATACTATATTCTCATGATACTTTTATGGTAATTGTAAAAATTTTTTCAAGTTTACTCTGATATCACAGTGATTGATTTATGTTGTAACATTATTGTTATGGTGGCTGTACAATCATTGTGGCTATATTGTCGTTTGATGTGTTTTCAATGTTACTATTTAGTGAATATGGCTTTAATGTCAGTGTAGCTATACTTTCATTGGGAACAAATCTTCATGGTGACGCAATTGTCATTATGAAATAAAGTCATTTTGGCTATCTCCTAATTTGGGTTACATTGCCATGTTATATATATATCGTCACCTTGGCTATATTGGGAATGTGATTTTCTTTATAGGTGGTATATTGTCATTTTTTTTAATCGTGCATATTCTGTTATAAGCGATATATTATCATAATACCCATATCATTAAGGTGAAAATATTTGCTGGCGACTATATTGTCTTTATGACTGTAATCTTATGATAACAATATAGGTACCCTGATATATAGGCAACATGAAAAGACAATCATCCCCTTGTAATATAGCAAAAAATAACAAATAGCCATCACGGCAATATATTCATTTAACAATATAGCCACCATGGCAATATAGTTACAATATCAAAATGATCTTAATGGAAATATAACTACCATGACCATATAGACACGATGACAATACAACCACCAAGACAATACAGGAACCATGACATTATATTATGACAATATCGCCACTAATTCAACAAATCAAATGACAGTATAGATATTATGGTAACAGTCACCATGACAATATACACACATGTGGAATACAATCGACATAACAAAAAGATTATATTATTAAAATATAGCCACTCTTCCACTATGGCTTCCATTGGAATATAGCCAACATAATAATACTTTTTTTTTTATACTATTCGCCATTTCCCGCATTAGCGAGGTAGCGTTGAGAACAGAGGACTGGGCCCTTGAGGGAATATCCTCTCCTGGGCCCCTTCTCTGTTCCCTCTTTTGGAAAATTAAAAAAAAAGAAAAGTGAGAGGGGAGGATTTCCAGCCCCCCGCTCCCTCCCCTTTTAGTCGCCTTCTACGACACGCAGGGAATACGTGGGAAGTATTCTTTCTCCCCTATCCCCAGGGATATGGGGATAATACATATACAATGATATTCCTGAAAGCATAACAATATAGCATATCACGACAATCAAAATTAGAATCTCGTTTTATAATGATACATCCTCTAGGGCAAACCCAACACCAATATAAAAGCTACCGTGAAAATGTAGTTACCATGACATTATAACCATCATGATGAAATAGACACCATGACAATAAACTTACTTTGGCAAGATATCCAACATGATATCATTGTCATAATAACAATATAGTGAAAATGCCAACATATAGTTACCGGATTGTTATAGTTATCATGAAAAATGTATCACTTACGACAAAAAATGCAGGAGTAAAAAAATGAAGATATAGCAACCGTAAAAAAAGATCGCGTTGCTAATATAGCCAAGGTGATGATATATATATATATATATATATATATACATATATATATATTATATATATATATATATATATATATGTATATATATATATATATAATATATATATATATATATATATTATATATATATATATACATATATATATATATATATATATATATATATATTTTCTTAGATTTCAAACTATTCGCCATTTCCCGCATTAGCGAGGTAGCGTTAAGAACAGAGGACTGGGCCTTTGAGGGAATACCCTCACCTGGCCGAATTCTCTGTTCCTTCTTTTTGAAAAAAAAAAAAAAAAAAAAAAACGAGGAGGGGAGGATTTCCAGCCCCCCGCTCCCTCCACTTTTAGTCGCCTTCTACGACACGCAGGGAAAACGTGGGAAGTATTCTTTCTCCCCTATCCCCAGGGATAATATATATATATATATATATATATATATATATAATATATATATATATATATATATATATATAATATATATATATATATATATATATATATATATGTGATAGAAATGTAACCAAAATAAGGAGATGGCCAAAATTACAGTATGTTCATAATGACAATAATTCCGCTATGAAAATATATTCTCCATGACACTATAGGTACACTGACAGTAAGCTATCTTCACAAAAGCGTAATATCAAAATACAGTAAACTACAATATAGCCACCATGACAATACGGCCATCTTGACAATAACATCACGATATAACTCAATCACCAGGACAATAGAGTCACCTTGAGAGTAATCTTACAATGACTTTATAAATATCATGAAAATATAGCCCCCATGTCAAAATATTTGCTGTTATATAACAATTTAGCCATTATGAAAATATAGTCACGACGACAATCTATTCACTATGACAATAAAGCTACTATGATCATATAACTGATATGACAATAAAATCAAAGCAGAAATATAGAAACATTCAACTTATATTCACAATGGCAATATACCACCTGACAATATAGATACTGAGAACAGATAGTCGTTTTCTGATCATAGCAAAAATATAGACTCCAGGACAATATAGTCTCTGTGAAAAAACAGTGACTCAGACAGGATTTATCATCGTGGTATGCTCATAACATTATAGCTGTCATGGAATTATAGTCAACATGACAAAATTATCACAATGAAATAAAACGACATTACAATATAGTTACCATAATCATACACCAATCATGAATATATAATCATCAGGTGTAAATCATAGTGTAAAGTCATACATAAAGTCAGTTTGTAAGACACTATATCACCATGCCAATGTCGCCAAAATTTTAGTCTAGGCATCATGGCAATATACCACCAGAAAAAGAAAATAAGCACCACAATGATATAGCTAACTTAAGAATATATCTACCCTGATGATATATGAAAAGACAGTCACCTCCTTACAGTATAACAAAAATGAAAAATAGCTATCATGGCAATGTAGTCACCTATCAATATAGTCACCATGGCAATAACCATATAATCATAACAGGAATATAACCAACATGAGCATATAGTCAAGATGACATGCAACCATCATGACAATACAGGCAATATGATATTACAGTCTCTACGACAATATTGCAATAGCTTCAACAAATTAAATGATAATATAGATATCACTGGAACATAGTCACCATGACAGTATTATCATAAATGCAATATAACCGCGATAACAAAATTATCCTACCATGAAGATTTAGCTACCCTGCCACTGCAATATACCTAACATAAATATATACCTAACATAAATATATATACAGTGGTTAAATTGATGAGAACTGCTACTGACGTTTGTGTAAATGAATTATACATTTCCTTTTTTCCATAGCCAGAGGTTGAACCATTATGTGACATTCATTTTTTTCATTCATTTCAAGCTAGAGGTTTCAGTTTTCTAAATTCTTTCTTACATTTTTCATATGTATATGTATGTATGTGTGTGTGTGTGTGTATGTGCGTATGTATGTGTGTGTGTGTGTGTGTGTGTGTGTGTGTGTGTGTGTGTATATGTGTATATTATCCCTGGGGATAGGGGTGAAAGAATACTTCCCACGTATTCCTCGCTTGTCGTAGAAAGCGACTAGAGGGGACGGGAGCGGGGGGCCAGAAATCCTCCCCTCCTTGTATTAACTTTCTAAAATGGGAAACAGAAGAAGGAGTCACGCGGGGAGTGCTCATCCTCCTCGAAGGCTCAGAGTGGGGTGCCTAAATGTGTGTGGATGTAACCAAGATGTGAAAAAAGGAGAGATAGGTAGTATGTTTGAGGAAAGGAACCTGGATGTTTTGGCTCTGAGTGAAACGAAGCTCAAGGGTAAAGGGGAAGAGTGGTTTGGGAATGTCTGGGGAGTAAAGTCAGGGGTTAGTGAGAGGACAAGAGCAAGGGAAGGAGTAGCAATACTCCTAAAACAGGAGTTGTGGGAGTACGTGATAGAGTGTAAGAAAGTAAATTCTCGATTAATATGGATAAAACTGAAAGTTGATGGAGAGAGGTGGGTGATTATTGGTGCTTATGCACCTGGGCATGAGAAGAAAGATCAAGAGAGGCATGTGTTTTGGGAGCAGCTGAATGAGTGTGTTAGTGGTTTTGATGCACGAGACCGGGTTATAGTGATGGGTGATTTGAATGCAAAGGTGAGTAATGTGGCAGTTGAGGGAATAATTGGTATACATGGGGTGTTCAGTGTTGTAAATGGAAATGGTGAAGAGCTTGTAGATTTATGTGCTGAAAAAGGACTGATGATTGGGAATAACTGGTTTAAAAAGCGAGATATACATAAGTATACTTATGGAAGTAGGAGAGATGGCCAGAGAGCGTTATTGGATTACGTGTTAATTGACAGGCGTGCGAAAGAGAGACTTTTGGATGTTAATGTGCTGAGAGGTGCAACTGGAGGGATGTCTGATCATTATCTTGTGGAGGCTAAGGTGAAGATTTGTATGGGTTTTCAGAAAAGTAGAGTGAATGTTGGGGTGAAGAGGGTGGTGAGAGTAAGTGAGCTTGAGAAGGAGACCTGTGTGAGGAAGTACCAGGAGAGACTGAGTAGAGAATGGAAAAAGGTGAGAACAATGGAAGTAAGGGGAGTGGGGGAGGAATGGGATGTATTTAGGGAATCAGTGATGGATTGCGCAAAAGATGCTTGTGGCATGAGAAGAGTGGGAGGTGGGTTGATTAGAAAGGGTAGTGAGTGGTGTGATGAAGAAGTAAGAGTATTAGTGAAAGAGAAGAGAGAGGCATTTGGACGATTTTTGCAGGGAAAAAATGCAATTGAGTGGGAGATGTATAAAAGAAAGAGACAGGAGGTCAAGAGAAAGATGCAAGAGGTGAAAAAAAGGGCAAATGAGAGTTGGGGTGAGAGAGTATCATTAGATTTTAGGGAGAATAAAAAGATGTTCTGGAAGGAGGTAAATAAAGTGCGTAAGACAAGGGAGCAAATGGGAACTTCAGTGAAGGGCGCAAATGGGGAGGTGATAACAAGTAGTGGTGATGTGAGAAGGACATGGAGTGAGTATTTCGAAGGTTTGTTGAATGTGTTTGATGATAGAGTGGCAGATATAGGGTGTTTTGGTCGAGGTGGTGTGCAAAGTGAGAGGGTTAGGGAAAATGATTTGGTAAACAGAGAAGAGGTAGTGAAACCTCTGCGGAAGATGAAAGCCAGCAAGGCAGCAGTTTTGGATGGTATTGCAGTGGAATTTATTAAAAAAGGGGGTGACTGTATTGTTGACTGGTTGGTAAGGTTATTTAATGTATGTATGACTCATGGTGAGGTGCCTGAGGATTGGCGGAATACGTGCATAGTGCCATTGTACAAAGGCAAAGGGGATAAGAGTGAGTGCTCAAATTACAGAGGTATAAGTTTGTTGAGTATTCCTGGTAAATTATATGGGAGGGTATTGATTGAGAGGGTGAAGGCATGTACAGAGCATCAGATTGGGGAAGAGCAGTGTGGTTTCAGAAGTGGTAGAGGATGTGTTGATCAGGTGTTTGCTTTGAAGAATGTATGTGAGAAATACTTAGAAAAGCAAATGGATTTGTATGTAGCATTTATGGATCTGGAGAAGGCATATGATAGAGTTGATAGAGATGCTCTGTGGAAGGTATTAAGAATATATGGTGTGGGAGGAAAGTTGTTAGAAGCAGTGAAAAGTTTTTATCGAGGATGTAAGGCATGTGTACGTGTAGGAAGAGAGGAAAGTGATTGGTTCTCAGTGAATGTAGGTTTGCGGCAGGGGTGTGTGATGTCTCCATGGTTGTTTAATTTGTTTATGGATGGGGTTGTTAGGGAGGTAAATGCAAGAGTTTTGGAAAGAGGGGCAAGTATGAAGTCTGTTGGGGATAAGAGAGCTTGGGAAGTGAGTCAGTTGTTGTTCGCTGATGACACAGCGCTGGTGGCTGATTCATGTGAGAAACTGCAGAAGCTGGTGACTGAGTTTGGTAAAGTGTGTGGAAGAAGAAAGTTAAGAGTAAATGTGAATAAGAGCAAGGTTATTAGGTACAGTAGGGTTGAGGGTCAAGTGAATTGGGAGGTGAGTTTGAATGGAGAAAAACTGGAGGAAGTGAAGTGTTTTAGATATCTGGGAGTGGATCTGGCAGCGGATGGAACCATGGAAGCGGAAGTGGATCATAGGGTGGGGGAGGGGGCGAAAATTCTGGGGGCCTTGAAGAATGTGTGGAAGTCGAGAACATTATCTCGGAAAGCAAAAATGGGTATGTTTGAAGGAATAGTGGTTCCAACAATGTTGTATGGTTGCGAGGCGTGGGCTATGGATAGAGTTGTGCGCAGGAGGATGGATGTGCTGGAAATGAGATGTTTGAGGACAATGTGTGGTGTGAGATGGTTTAATCGAGTGAGTAACGTAAGGGTAAGAGAGATGTGTGGAAATAAAAAGAGCGTGGTTGAGAGAGCAGAAGAGGGTGTTTTGAAGTGGTTTGGGCACATGGAGACGATGAGTGAGGAAAGATTGACCAAGAGGATATATGTGTCGGAGGTGGAGGGAACGAGGAGAAGAGGGAGACCAAATTGGAGGTGGAAAGATGGAGTGAAAAAGATTTTGTGTGATCGGGGCCTGAACATGCAGGAGGGTGAAAGGAGGGCAAGGAATAGAGTGAATTGGAGCGATGTGGTATACCGGGGTTGACGTGCTGTCAGTGGATTGAATCAAGGCATGTGAAGCGTCTGGGGTAAACCATGGAAAGCTGTGTAGGTATGTATATTTGCGTGTGTGGACGTATGTATATACATGTGTATGGGGGGGGGGGTGGTTGGGCCATTTCTTTCGTCTGTTTCCTTGCGCTACCTCGCAAACGCGGGAGACAGCGACAAAGTATAAAAAGAAAATATATATTCACTACGACAGTACTGAAAACATGACAATATAGCATATCATGACAATGTAGTCACCTGATGACAGTCGCGCAACAGCTACAGACGTGTACGGAGCTGCTATCGTCTTTCAGAGATAGTTTGAAGCTATTCCTCCCTGCGTTGTCGCTACCCTTCCTTTGTTTTGAGGGTTTTATCTTATATGATCATGATTGGTGTATGATCATCGAAACCATAATGTGATATCGTTTGTATTTCATTGTAATGAATTTGTCATAGTAACTATATTTTCATATAATCTAAATTGTTATGGTAGGTAGTTTTTCATGGTTGTTCCACTGTTTTTTTTTGCTATACTGTCAAGGTGAGTGTATTGTGATGATAAATCTTGTCTTCTTCGCTATTTTGTCATAGAGACTATATTCTCTTGGACGCTATATGTTTGCTATGATCCAAAAATGACTATTTTGTCACAGTATCTATATTTTCATGTGGCTGTATTTTCAGAGTGGATATAATTTATGAATGCGTTTATTGTTGCGTTGCCTATATTGTCATATCATTTATGTGATCATGGTGACTTTATTGTTATGGTGAATATATTAGCGTTTTGACTATATTATCAGAATGGCGGAACTGTCATTTTAAAGATATTCATATGCAGGCTATATTTTCACGACAAATATATTTATATGGACGCTATATTTTCATGATGTTCATGTACTCATTGTATATTTATCATCAAGTTGACGTTATGTCCTGGCGATTGATTTATATCGAGAGATTATTGTCATGGTGGCTGTACTGTCTTGATGGCTGTATAGTCGTTTTCTATTTTTTCAATAGTACTCTTTTTGTGAAGATGGCTTTATTGTCAGTAAAGCTGGAGAATCGTGAAGAACATATTTTCATAGTTGCAGTATTGTCATTATGAACAAACTATCGTTCTGGTTGTCATATCTTTTTCTTTACATTCCTATGATGTATTTATCGTCACCTTGACTATAGTGGCAGGGTGATCTTTTTTATAAGTGCTACACTGTCATTTTTTAATCATTTATATTTTGTCACAAGCGATATATCATTTTCATGACTTTATTATTAAGGTGACAGTATTTTAATAGCGACTATATTGTCATAATGACTATAATCTCAGAGTAGCTACATTGCCATGGTCACTATTCTATCATGATATTTATGTCATAGTGACTGTATTTTCATAACAGCTTTTAATGGTGTATAAAGTTTTGTCCCTGAGATTATACCATAATAGAAGCGAAATTTTTATTTTTCATTAAATGATCAAGTGACTACATTGTCATGATATGCTATATGGTTATGGTTTTAGTACTGTCGCGGTGAATGTTTTGTTATTGTGGCAGAGTTATAGTGGCAGAGTGACTATATTTTCATGGTAGGATCATTTTAGTATGACGATTATATAAAATTTCTGAGTATATTGTCATCGTGATTGTGTTGCCACGATATCTATATTGTCATTCAAATTGTTTAATTAGTGGCAATATTATCTTAGAGACTGTATTTTGATGTTTTCTGTATTGTCATGGTAGTTGTATTGTCTTCGTGACTATAAGGACATGGTGACTATATTGCCATTAAGAATACATTGCTACGGTAATCATATTGCCTTGATGGCTATATTGTTTGGTTACCATATTGCCATGATGGCTATATTGTTTAGTTACCATATTGCCATGATGGCTTTTTGTCATTTTTTTTCTTTTATATTTCAAGGAGGTGGCTGTCTTTTAATGTTACTTATATTGTGAGAGTAGTATATTGTCAAGTTAGCTATATCTTTGTGATGAATATTTTTTCTTTTGATGTATTGCCATGATGGCTATACTAACATTTTAGAGATATTGGCATAGTGATATATCGTCTTAGCAGCTAAACTCTTGTTGTGGATATGTTTTGGGTATTTTCTATCTTGAATATTTTGCCATGGCACCTACATTATCAACGTTACTATATTTTCATTGTAGCTATATTGTCATGGTGACGACATTGGCACGGTGGCTGTATTGTAATTCTCAGTACAATGCTCGCTACATTATCTTGGTCGCTATAACAAGTTGATGGCTATATTGCTATGATTAATTTTGTCGGAGATATATTTGTCACTTCCTACAATATTGTTGTGATTATGTGATCATGATAACAATATATTCATGGCGGCTTCTTTGGTATTGTAAGTGTAAGTGTATGGATATCATATCATCATGTCACTTATACTGTCATGTTTTTTATACTGTGATATTGTTTATGTCAACCTGCTGATTATATGATCATGATTTGCCTATGATTATGGTAACTATATTTTAATGCCGATGATATTTTATTATGATAATTTTGTGATGTTGACTAAAATTTCATGACATCTATAATTTTTTGGCTGGTACAGTTTCGTGATTGTTACATTGTTTTACTGTTAAGGTGTCTATATTATAATGATATATCCTGTCTTGGTCGCTCTTTTGTCATAGAGACTATGTTGTCCTACGGCTATATGTTTGCTATGATTCAAATGCGACTACTTGTCACAGTATCTATATTGTCATGTAGTTATACTGCCATAGTGAAAATGATTTGTATATTTCTTTTTTGTTTCTTTGAATGTATTGTCACATCAGTTATATGATCACTGTGGCTATATTGTTATAGTGAATAAATTGCCTTCATGACTATATTATCATAATGGCCAGATTATCATGGTGGACATGCTGACATGGAGGCTATATTTTCATGATATTTATATAGTCATTGTAAGTTTATTATCAAGGTGACTAATGACATGGTGATGATTTGTATCGTGACATTATTATCATGGTGGCTGAACTATGATAGTGGCTATATTCTCGTTTGCTGTATTTTCAATGATGTTCTTTTGTGAATATGGCTTTGTTGTCAGTGTAGCTTTAGTGTCATGGGGAACATATTTTCATAGTGGTAGTATTGTCATTATGACCATACCGTTATTTTGGCTATCCTTTCATTTTATTTACAGTGCTGTAACGTATATATCGTCACCTTAGCTATATTGGCAAGGTGATCTTTTTATAGGTGATATATTGTCATTAATTAATTCTTGCATCCTTTGTCATAAGTGGAATATTATCATGATAATTATATTTTTATGGTGACAAGATTGTCATAGCGACTATATTATCATTATGACTATAATATCACAGTGGCTATATTGCCAAGATAGCAATATTGTCATGGTGGCTTTTTAATCATGATTTTTATCATGTCATAATGACTGTATTTTCGTATTAGCTTTTTTAATGGAGTTGATATTGCCCTTGAGGATATACCATTATAGAGGAGAAATTGTCATTTTGATTAAATTATCAGCTGACTACATTGCCATAATATTCTATACTGTTATGGTTTCAGTACTGTCATGGTAAATCTTTCATTACTGTTTCTACATTGCAATGGAAACCAAAATGCTAGGTGGCTATATTTTCATGGTAGGATCATTTTATCATGGCCATTATATTGCATTTCTGAGTATACTGTCATGGTGACTATGTTGCCATAATATCTATATTGTCATATGATTTGTCAAATTGATGGCAATATTGTCTTAGAGACGGTACTGTTATGTTATCTGTATTGTCACGATGGTTGTATTGTCATCGTGACTATATAGTCATGTTGGCTACATTGTCGTTAAAATCACATTGTTATGGTAATTATATTACAATAGTGGCCATGATGGCTATTTGTCATTTTTGTTATATAAACAAGGAGGTGACTGTCTTTTCATGATGACAATATTGTCAGAATAGCTATATTGTCGAGTAGTGGGTATATATATTTCTTTTCTGACGGTTTATTTTCATGATGACAATAATAACATTTTGGCGATATTGGCATGGCGATATAGTGCTTTAGCAGATAAACTCTTGTTTTGGATATTTTTCAATTGCATATTTTATCATGGTAGCTACATAGTCAAGTTTACTATATTTTCATGGTAGCTCCATTGTCATGGTTAAGAGATTGGCATGGTGGTTGTATTCTTACTTTCAATATGATGCCGTCTCGGCTACATTATCTTGGTCGCTATATCAATTGATGGCTATATTGTTATGGTTAATTTTGTCTTTTGGGATATATTTTGTAATTAGTGACAATACTGTTGTGATTATATGATCATAATAATATTTTCATGAAAACTTATGTGGTATTGTAAGTGTAAGTGAATCGATATCATCTCATCATGTCACTTAAATTATCATGGACTTTACACTATGATTTGCACTTATATTTTCTTGGTAGCTCCATTGTCATGGTGATGATATTGCCATTGTGGCTGTATTGTTATTTTCAATATAATGCCATCGTAACTACATTATCTTGGTCGCTATATTTACTTGCTAGTTATATTACTATGGTTAATTTTGTCGTTGGGGATATATTTTGTTATTAACTACAATTTTGTTTCAATCATATGATCATGATAACAATATTTTCATGGCGGCTTATTTGGTACTGTGAGTGCAAGTGTATGGATATCATATTATCATGTCACTATATTGTCATGGTTTTCATACTGTGATGGTGTTTATGTCAGCCTCCTGATGATATTATCATGATTGATATATGATTATGGTAACTAAATTGTAATGGCGATTTTATTTCATTGAGACAATTTTTTCATGTTGACTGCATTTTTATGGTAGCTATATTGTTATGGCATGTACACTTTTATTGTTATTTTATTGTTTTATCGGCTATACTGTCAAGGTGACAATATCTTAATTAAAAATCTTGTCTTTGTCGCTATTTTGTCATGGACACTATATTGTCCTGGAGCCTATATGTTTGCTCTAATCCGAAAGAGACTATCTTGTCACAACATCAATATTGTCAGGTGCTTATATTGCCAAAATGAATATAATTTGAAGGCTACCTAATTGTTGCGTTAACTGTATTGTCATATCACTTATATGATCATGGCTATATTATTATATTGAATATATTGCCGTCTTGAATATATTATCATATTGGCTAAATTGTCATGGTAAGTATGTTGACATGGAAGCCTTATTTTCATGATGTTTATATAGTCAGTGAATTATATCGTGAGATTATTGTCATAGTGGCTGTACTTTCATGGTAGCTACATAGACCTTTGCTGTATTTTCACTGTTACTCTTTTCTGAAGATTGCTTTATTGTCATTGTAGCTATAGTGTCATGGGGGATATATTTTCATAGCAGCCGTATTGTCATTATAAACATACCGTCATTTTCGCTATCTGCTCATTTTGGTTATATTGCGAAGATTTACATATCGTCACCTTGGCTATACTGTCAAGGTGATCTCTTTTATTGTCGCTATGTTGTCATTTTTTTTACTCATGCATATTTTTTTCATAAGCGATTCATTATCGTGATAACTTTACTATTAAGGTGACAGTATATTGTCATTGTGACAATGTTGACATTATGACTATAATCTCTTAGCGGCATATTGCTAAGATAACTATACAGTCATGGTGACCATTTCATGATGATGGTTATAATGACAGTTTGACTGCATTTTCATTGTAGCATATTTAATGGTGTTGATTTTTCCCTTAAAGATATATCATAAAAACGAAAATTTCCTTTTTTTTTTAAATTATTATGTGAATATATTGCCATGATATGCGATATTGTTATAGTTTCAGTACTGTAATGTTGAATGTATATCATATTGGTTACATTACAATTAAAGTCATAGTGGCAGGGTAACAATATTTTCATGGTTGGATCATTTTGTTATGACAATTTTATTGTATTTGTGAGTATATTCTAATGGTTACTGTGTTGCCGTAATTTCTATATTGTTCTGGACACTACATATCCTGAAATCTATATTGTCATATCAGTTATATGATCATGGTAGCTTTATTGTCATAGTGAATATCTTGTCGTCGTGACAATATTATCAAAATGGCTTAATTGTCATAGGAAATATGTTGATATGAGGGCTATATTTTCATGATATTCATAAATTCATTGAAAGATTACTATCAAGGTGACTCTCATAGCCTGACGATTGGTGAATATCGTGACATTTTTGTCACGATAGCTGCATTGTCATGGTGGCTATATTGTCGTTTCTGTATTTTCGATGTTACTCTTTTGTGAAGATTGCTTTATTGTCATTGTAGCTATAGTGTCATAGGGAATATATTTTCGTAGTAGCAGTATTGTCATCATGAACATATTGTCATTTTGGCTATCTGCTCATTTTGGTTACATTGCGAAGATTTACATATCGACACCTTGGCTATATTGGCAAGGCGATCTCTTTATAGTTGCTATATTGCCATTTTCTTTAATCATTTATATTTTTTCATGAGGGATACATTATCTTGATAGCTATATCATTAAAGTAACAGTATATTGTCATGATGGCTATATTGTCAATATGACTACAATCTCTTAGTGGTTATATTGCTAAGATAACTACATGTGACTACATTTTCATTGTAGCTTATTTAATGGTGTTGATTTACCCTTGGAGATATATCATTATAAAAAGGGATATTTCATTTTGTTTACATTATGAGGTAGATACATTGTCATGATATGTTATATTGTTATAGTTTCAGTACTGTCATGGTGAATGTATATTATGTTGGCTACATTACAATGGAAGCCAGAGTGTCAGGGTGACTATATTTTCATCGTTTGATCATTTTGTTATTGGGATTTTATTGTATTTTTTAATATTTGTCAAAAGTGACTGTGTTGCCTAATTTTTCTATATTGTCATTTGATTTATTAAATTGATGGCAATATTGTCATAGAGACTGTATTGTCATGTTGCCTGCATTGGGTCATCAGGGTTTGTCTTGTCATCGTGACTCTATGGTCATGATGGCTATACTGTCATCAAGATTACATTCTTATGGTAACTATATTGCCATCACGGCTTTTTTGTCAAAAGTAGCTATATTTTTTAAGTAACTTCTTATCGTGGTGGGTATTTTTTTCCTTTTGGTACATTGCCTACGATGGCTATACTAGAATTTTGGCAAGATTTAGCATGGTGATATAGTGTTCGTACCCCAACTGGTTTTTTTTGGGACATTTTTTCATGGGAATACATTATCATGGTACATACATTGTAAAGGTTACTATATTTCATGCAAGCTACATTGTAAAGGATGACGATATTGGCATGGCGGGTTTTATTGGTTATGTTCAATTTTAACGCCATCCTGGCTACATTATCTTGGTCGCTATATCAACTTGATGGCTATATTGCTACGGTCATTTTCATCGTTGGGGATGTATTTTGTCTTTACCTAAAATTTTGGAATGTGATTATATGATCTTGATAGTATTTCTATGAGGGCCCTTATTTGGCATCCCTGAGTGTATCTGTCTGGATACCCATCATCATGTAACTTAGTCTGTCATGCTTTTAAACGGTGATGGTGCTTATGTGAAAATGCTGATTACTTTATCATCATAGTGTATGATTATTGTAACTATATAGCAATGGCAATATCTTTTTTTAATCTTTTTTGGTATGTTGACTTCATTTTGATAGTAGTTATATTGGTATGGCATTACATTTCATGGTTTCTGACATTGTATTAGGGGCTATACTGTCATGGCGGCTGTATAGTATTGATAAATTCTGTTTTGGACGCTATTGTCTCCTGGACACTATTTACTTTAGGGTTTATATTTTTCCTATGATCCGAAAGCGACTATTTTTTTCGCGGTATTTATTATTGTCAGGTGGCTTATATTGACGTTGTGAACATATTCTGAATGTTTCTCTAATGTTGCGTTGGATTTATATTGTTATATCATTTTATATGGCCATGGGGGTTTTTTGGGTTGATATATTAAAGATATTGTAGTTGTGACTTATACTTTTCATAATGGCTAATTGTCATGGAAATATGTTGTTTATATTTGCTATATTCTCATGATACTTTTATGGTATGTAAAAAAATTTTCAAGTTTACTCTAATATCACATTTGTTTGATTTATGTTGAAAACATTATTGTTATGGTGGCTGTACAATTCATGGTAGCTATATTGTCGTTTGATGCGTTTTCAAGGGTTACTATTTAGTGAATATGGCTTTAATGTCACTGTAGCTATACTTTCATTGGGAACAATTTTTCATAGTGACGCAACTGTCATTATGAAATAAAGCCCTTTTTGGCTATCTTCTAATTTGGGTTACATTGCTATGTTATATATATCTTTAACCCTTTGGCTGTATTGGGAAAAACGACTTTTTATATAGTCATTTTTAAGTTTATTATCAATGTGACTAATGACATGGTGATGATTTGTATCGTGACATTAATTATCATGGTGGCTGAATATGATGGTGCTATATTCTCGTTTGCTGTATTTTCAATGTTGGTTCTTTTGTGAATATGGCTTTGTTGTCAGTGTAGCTATAGTGTCATGGGGAACATATTTTCATAGTGGCAGTTTTTGTCATTATGGGCCATTACCGTCATTTTGGCTTTTCCTTTCATTTTTAGTTACATTGCTATAATGTATATATGTCCACCTTAGCTATATTGGCATGGTGATCTTTTTATAGGTGATATATTGTCATTTTTTAACTCTTGCATTTCTTGGTCAAAAGCGAAATATTATCATGATAATTTAATCTTTATGGTGACAATATTGTCATAGGACTATTTATCATATGACTATAATGTCACATTGGCTATATTACCAAGATAAACTATATTGTCATGGTGACTTTTTTATCATGATTTTTTTTATTGTCATAATGACTGTATTTTCGTAGAAGCTTTTTTAATTGAGTTGATATTGCCCTTGAGGATATGCCCTTATAGAAGAGGAAATTGTTTTTTTTGATTAAATTATTTTTGACTACATTGCCATGATATGCTTTTCATGATATGCTATACTTTAAAACTTTTATTCAGTTTCTACAAATTTCAATGGAAACCAAAAAAAGTAGATGGCTATATTTTCATAGTAGGATAATTTTATCACGGCGATTTTATTGCATTTTTTTAGTATATTGTCATGGTGACTATGTTCCCATAATTATATCGACATATAATTTGTCAAATTGATGGCAATATTGTCTTAGAGACGGTACTGTCATGTTTTTCTGTATTGTCACGGTGGTCCCTATTTTCAACGTGCTATATAGTCATGTTGGCTACATTGTCGATAGAATCACATTGTTTTGGTTAACTATATCAACATAGTGGCTGTATTGTTAAAATCACTATAACGCCATGATGCCTATTTGTCATTTTTGTTATATAACAAGGATGTTACTGTCTTTTCATGTTGGCAATATTGTCAGGAATTTGCTTTTACAAATTTTCGAATATTGGGTATATATAATTTCTTTTCTGGCGGTTATTATCATTTATGGCAGTAATAACATTTTGGCGATATTGGCCCTAGCGATATGGTGTTTTAGCAGCTAAACTCTTGTTTTGGACATTTTTCGTATTATATTTTATCATGGTAGCTACATAGTTTAAAGGTTACTATATTTTCATGGTAAAATTACATTGTCATAGTTGAAGACATTGGCATGGTGGTTGTATTCTACTTTCAATATAATGCCGTCTGGCTACATTTTTCTTGGTCACTATATCAACTTGATGGCTATAATTGTTAGGGTTTGGGATTTTGTCTTTCGGGATATATTTTGTAATTAGCGACAATACTGTTGTGATTTTTATGATCATTGATATATTTTCATGAAAACTTATGTGGTTTGTAAGTGTAAAGTGAATGGATTATCATCTCATCATGTTAACTTAAATTGTCATGGTTTTTACACTATAATCTTGTTTATGTAAACCTGCTGATTATTTAATTTTGATTGGTGTTGATTGATTATGGTAAATATTGTAATGTCGTTTTATTTCCCATTGTGATAATTTTGTCATGTTGACTACATTCCATAACGCTATAATGGTTATGAGCATATCATGATGTTAAATCCTGTCTGAGTCACTTTTTTTTTCACAGACTTATATTGTCCTGGAGTCTTTTTTTTTGCATGATCCGAATACGGTATCTATTAACAGGTCAGGTGGTTTATATTCCCATTGTGATATTTTGATTGTTTCTTTATTTTTGCTTTGATTAGAGGGGTCATATCAGTTGTATGATCATGGTAGCTTTATTGTCATAGTGAATAGATTGTCCGCCCGTGACTATTTTTTCATAATGGCTAAATTGTCATAGCATAATCTTAAAAAGGGGGCTATATTTTCATGATTATTTATAAAGTCATTGTAAGATTACGTCAAGGGGGACTGTATTGTCCTGGTGATTGGTTATATCGTGATATTTATTATTCAAAAATTTGCGCTATTGTCATGGTGGCTATATTGTAGTTTGCTGTATTTTGATTTTACGCTTTTGTGAAGTTTGCTATACTGTCGTGTACCTTATGGTTCATGGAGATTATATTTTCATTGTGGAATTATTGTGATTATGAACACACTGTCATTTTGGCCATCTCCTATTTTGGTTATATTTCTATCATATATTATCATAAACCTTGGCTATATTAGAAATATGAACTTTTTTACTGTTGCTATATTTTCATTCTTTTAATCATGCATATATTTGTCGTAAGTGATACATTAATCATATAACTATAACATTCCAGTAACTATATCTTGGCATTATGACTATAATTGTTATTATACAATGATATTATGTTGGATATCTTCCCAAAAGTAACTTTTATTGTCATGGGTGTCTATTACATGATGATGGTTATAATGTCATAGTGACTACATTTTCACGGTAGCTTTGATATTGGTGTTGGGTTTGCCCTTGAGGATGTATCATTATAAAACGAAAATTCTCATTTTGATCAAATCATTAGGGTACTACATTGTCGTGATATGCTATATTTTATGGTTTCAGGAATGTCATTGTATTTGTATTATTATTTTGGGCTATATCCCAATGGAACCCATAGTGGCAGAGGGGTTATTTTTTTCATATTATAATCATTTTGGGTTATGTCGATTATATTCCACTTGTGTGTATATTGTTATGGGGGACTGTTGCCATAATATCTATACTGTCATTTGATTTCTTAAAATTGATTGCTATATTCCCATAATTTTAATGTAAATGTTTCCTGTATTGTCTTGGTGGGTTGTATTGTCATCGTTGTCTATATGGTTCATGGTAGTTAAAATTTTTTATTACGATTATTGATAAATGTTAACTATATGGCCATGGTGGCTATATTGTTAAATGGATACATTGCCATGATGATTATTACTTATTTTTTGTTATAATTACAAGGTGGTGATTGTGTTTTCATTTCCCTATATATCAGGGGGGACCTATATTGTTATCATAAGATTAAAAGGGCATAAAAGAAAAATATAGACGCCATGCCATTTTTTTCACCTTAAAAAATGTGGGTATCATGATAATATATCGCTTATAACAGAATATGCACGATTAAAAAATGACACTATACCACCTATAATTTTCATAAAAATAGAGCCTCCATATCAACATGTCTCCCATGATAATCTAGCCATTATGATAATTTTATTCATGCCGGCAATTTATTCACTATAACTTATAAACTACAGTGAATCATATTAAAAAAGATGTGACAATACAGTCAAAGAAGCAAAAAAAAAATATAAAAAATCATATTCACTATGGGCAGTATAACTACATGACAATATAGATACTGTGACAAATAGTCGCTTTTGAATCATAGCAAACATATAGCCGGCAGGACAACATAGTCTCTATGACAAAATAGCCGACGAAGACAGGATATATCTTTTAATATCGGAAAAATTTGACAGAATCAACCATAAAACAATGTAACAATCATGGAAACAGTACCTGCCAAACATTATTTGATGTCATGAAATTTTAGTCAACATGACATTAACTTCTAATGAAATATCATCGGCATTACAATAGTTTTCCATAATCATAGACCAAACATGATCATTAATCAGAAGGTTGACAAAACAATATCACAGTATAAAAAAAACCCTTGACAGTAATAAGTGACATGATATGATATCCAAAACAAAAAACTACAATACCAAAGAAGCCGGCCATGGGAAAATATTTATCAAGAAACATTTTAATCAAAACAATATTGTGGTAGTGACAAAAATAACCCCAACGACAAAAATAATTCATAGCAATATTTGGCATCAACTTGTTATAGCGACGAAGAAAAATGTAAACCGACGATTTTATTGAGAATACAATAAAGCCACAGTGCCATGTCCGTCACCAATGCAATATAGCTACCATGAAAAATAGTAACGTTGATAATTACTGCCATGGGAAAAATATTCAAGATAGAATAACCCAAAGATAGCCACAACAAGAGTTTAGCTGCTAAGACGATATATCACCATGCAAATATCTCTAAAATTTTAGTATGCAATCATGGCCCAAAAATATCAAACAGAAGAAATACTCCATCACAAACGATTTTAACTATTTTTCAATATACTACTCTGACGATTATAGGTACATTAAAAGACAGCCCTCCTTGAAATATAAAAGAAAAAAAAATAACAAATAGCCTCATGGCAGTATGGTAACTAAAAAAATATAGCCCCCATCTCAATATGGTAACCAAACAAATAAGCCATCATGGAATATGATTTTCCAAAGCAATTTTCTTAATGGCAATATAGTCACCATGGCCCTTAAGTCACGATGACAATAACTACCATGGAACAATCCAGAAAACATCAAAATACAGTCTCTAAGACAATAGTGCCTCTAATTCAACAAGTTAAATGACAATATAGATATATGGCAATAAAAACAAGATGACAAAAATATTTGAAATGTTTTAAAATGGGCTAATAATAGATCCTTCATGAAAATATAATAACCCTGCCACTTGGTTTCCTTTAAAAATTAGCCCAAAAAAAAAACATTCATCACGCAGTCTGAAACCTAACTTTATAGCATACCCTGAAAAGACCCAATGATCTTTAATAAAAAAATAAAAAAAATCGCTTCTATTATGGGAACCTCAAGGAAAAACTTATACATCTTTAAAAGCTCCCAAATGAAAATAAAAGTCCCCTATGAATAAATATCATAAAAAAGTAGGGACCAAGCAATATAGCCACTCTAAAAATATAGTAAATTATGACAATATAGTCGCTATCAAAATACTGTCGCTTTAGTAATAAAGTTATCAAAAATGTTTTCGCTTGTGACAAAAATCATAAATTAACAAAATGACAGATAGCACCTATAAAAAAATCACCTTGCACTAAAAGGTCAAGGTGACGATATATACACATAGCAACGTAAAGAAAAGATGATAACCAGAACGACGGTATGTTCTAATAAAACAATATGCAACTATAAAATAGTTTCCCCACGATTCCCCCGCTCATGACAATAAAGCCGCTACAAAAAAGACTACTATTGAAAAAAAAAGGAAACGACTATCAGCCCTCAGACAGTACAGCACCATGACAATAACTCTCGTTATAAATCAATCGCCGGAAACATTAGCGTCCCCTGATAAGATATACAATAAAGTACATGAAATCTGAAAATATAGCGTCCAAAATAATATATTTTCGGAAAATATGCCTCCATTTTGAATATCTTAAAGTTTTGTTTTCGCCATTCTGAATATAGTCAAAAAGGCTAATAAATTCACCATAAACATAAAGTCCCCATGATTCATAAAAAAGATATGACAATATAGCAACGAAACAATAACTCATTCATAAATTTATCTACCTTGAAATACAGCCACATAAAAATATAGATACTGTGACAAAAATGCCCATTTTTGGTATGTAAGCAAAAAAATAGGGGTTCAAAGAATATGTCTCTTTGACAAAATAGCGAAAAGACAGGATTTATCATCACAATACGTCCCCTGACAGAAACCAATAAGACAAATGAAAACAACCAAGAAAATTTACCTCCTTAACAATAAGCTTCATGAAAAATAGTTACTATGACAAATTCATTCAATGAAATACAAACGATATCACATTTGGTTTCGATGATCATACACCAATCTGATTAATAAGATAAAACCTCCAAAAAAAACAAAGGGAGAGACAACGCAGGGAGGAAACTACAAAACCTAGCTCTGAAAAAGACGATAGCACTCCCTACACATCGATGCTGGTGCCGACTGTCATCAGGTACGACATTTTTCTGATATGCCATATTGTCATGGTTTCGTACCCGTTGTTGTGAAAGTTTTTTGTAGCAATTGCAGTGGCAAGGGGGGCTAAAATTTCATGGGGGGGATAATTTGTTATCGCGGTTTTTATTGCATTTGTGATAATACTGTCAGGGACTGTGTTCCGTAATATCTTTCCATTTTTAAATTTTTAAGAAGCGATTCAATATTGTCCCTAGAGATTCTAATATCATGTTGCCCGTATTGCCATTTATGGTTGCATGTCATCTGATATATGTCCCTTTTGGTTTATTGTTTATGATTACATGGTTTGTAACTATATTGCCCCTGTGACTTACTGATGGGTGACTTAATGGGGCCCTGATAGCTATTTTTTATTTTTGTTAAACTGTATGGAGGGACTGTCTTCATATTGAATATTTATCGGGTAGCTAATTGTTAAGTTGCTTATCTTGTGGTGCTTATTTTCTTTTTCTTGGGGTTTTAAATTTCAAATGTGTTAGACTAACTTTTGGCGATATTTGGATGGTGATATTGTGGCTAGCAAATAAACAGTTTGTGGAATAGTTCCATGGGATTTTTTTTATCATATCTAAATTTTCAATGTTACAATATTTTATCCATTGTCATGGTGATGATATTCCCATTGTGGCTTAAATTTTTATTTTCAGTAAAAATGTATCCTAAATACTTATCTGGTCGCTTAAACCCACTTGCTGCTATATTTTTTTATGGTTAATTTTTGTGGTTGGGGGTATATTTGTCCCTTAACTACATTTTGTTTTAAACAAAAAATTTATGATAGCATTTTTTTCATGGGGGTTTATTGGTAATGTGAGTGAAAGTGTATGTATATTATTTTAAAGTCACTAATTTTTGTCATGTTTTTATACTGTGATGGTGTTTTATCAGCTCCCGAAGATATTAACAAAGATTGTATATGATTATGGTAACTAAATTGGGAATGGGGATTGTTTTTCTTGTGATAATTTTTTCCTGTTGCCTGCATTCGGGTGCTATATTTTTTTCGCGGAATAATTTTCATTGTTGTTTCACTGTTTTTCGGCTATCTGTCAAAGGGGACTATTCTTAATTAAAAATCTTGTTTGGTCGCTTTTGCATGGCCTTATTTTCCTGGAGCCTAAATGTTTGCTAATCCGGAAACGACTATTTTGTCACCACAAATTGGTCAGGTGCGTATATTGCTATAATGAATTAATTTGAAGGCTTCCTTATCGGGTGCGTTGACTGTATGTCATTTTACTTTATGAATGCTAATGTTATAGTGATTAATTCCGTGGGTTTACTGTATTTTCAATTGGCTAAAAATTTGTCCTTGTAAGTAGGGGGGACATGAAGCTTATTTTTCTGTGTTTAATAGTCATGAATTATATTCGTGACATTATTGTCATTAGAAGCGGTACTTTCATGTGGCTATATAGTCGTTTTTCCTGTATTTTCAACGTTCATCTTTTGTGAAGATTGCCCCCTGTTTGTTGATTGTCTTTTGACAGCCTTAAAGTTCAATGGGGGATACATTTTCATAGTTGCAGTATTGCATTAGAACATACCGTCATTTTGGATATCTACTCATTTTGATTTATATGCGAAGAATTTACATGTCGTCCCCTTTTGGCTATATGTCAAGTGATCTCTTTATTTGTGGCCTATATTATCATTTTTTTAGTCACGCATATTTTTTCATAAGCGACACATTATCGTGATAACTTTACCTATTAAGTGACAGTATATTGTCTTTTGTGACAATGTTGACATTATGACTATAATCTCTTAGTGACTAGTAATTTGCTGAGATAACCATGACTGGCATGGTGACTATTTCATGATGATGGTTTTAATGACAGTTGACTGCATTTTCAGGGAGGATATTTAATGGTGTTTATCGTTGCCCTGAAGATATAATCTTAAAAACGAATCATGTGAATATAATGCCCATGGATATGCGATATTTTATATTTTTCAGTAACTGTCCAGTTAAATGTAATATTATGTTGGTTACATTTAAATTAAAGTCATATGCAGGTAACCCATATTTTCATGGTTGGATCATTTGTTAGGACGATTTATTTGGATTTGTGATATATTCTCAGGGTTTATGTGTTGCATATTTTCTATATGTCCGGACACCTACATATCCTGAAAATCTAAATTGTCGTATCCGTTATATGATCATATTAGCTTTAAGTGGCATAGTGAATATCTTGTCGTCCGTGTATGTATTTTTCATAAAGGCAAATTGTCGCATAGAAAATAAATTGACATGAGGGCTTAATTTCATGATATTCATAAATAATTGTAAGATTTTCTATCAAGGTACTAAATAGCCTGGGGGATTGTTTTTGTCGTGACATTATTGTCACGATTGCTGCAATTGTCATTGGTGGCTATATTGTCGTTTCCTGTATTTCAATGTTACTCTTTTGTGAAGATTGCGTTACGTCATCGTTAGCTGATAGTGTCAGGGGGAAATATATTTTCGTAGAAGCAGTAATTGTCATTATGAACATATCGTCATTTTTTGGGTATCTGCTCATTTTGGTTTACATTTGCGAAGATGTACATATCTTCCACTTGGCTATATTGGCTAGGTGAGCTCTTTAGATTGCTATGTCATTTTTATTAATCAGGTATATTTTTTCATGAGTGATACATTATCTTGAAAAAAATAATCATTAAAAATGACAGTATGATTGTCTTGTGACTATATTGTCATTCTGACTACAATCTCTTAGTTATCCTATATTGCTAAGATAACTATATGTGACTACATTTTCATTGTAATTATTTAATGGTGTTGATTTACTCTTGGAGATATATCATTAAAAACGGATTTTTCATTTTTTTTTAAAGTAGGAGGTGAATATAATTTGTCATGATTATGCATATATTGTTATTAGTGTTAGTACTGACATGGTGAATGATATTATGTTGGCACATACAATGGAAGCAATAGTGCAGGGTGGCTATATTTCATGTTCATCATTAGTTATTAGTATTTTATTGTTTTTTTGAATATATTGGTCATGGTGACTGTGTTTCCATAATTTCCTATATTGTCATTTGATTTATCAAAATGAGATGCCAATATGTCATGGAAGACTGTATTTGTTCCAGTGGCCTGTATGGTCCATCATGCTTGTCTTGTAATCGTGACTCTTGGGTCCATGAGGGCTATACTGTCATTTAGATTACATTCTTAATGGGTAACTATAATTGCCATCATGGGGTTTTTGTCAGATAGCTAGATTGTTAAGAGTTAGCTTATCTATAGTGGTGTAATTTTTTTCCTGTTTTTGGTATATGCCATGAAATGGCATACTAGAAAATTGGCAAGAATTAGCATGATGATATAGTGTGTCGCAACCCAACTGTTGTTTTGACATTTTGTCAGGGGAATACATTATCATGGGGTACCTACATTGTCAAGTTTACTATAGTTCATGGCAAGCTATTAATTGAAAGATGACATATGGCATGGCGGTATGTATTGTTTATGTTCAATATAACGCCATCCATGGCTACAAACATTATCTTGGTCCGCTATAGCAACTTGAATGCCTAATATTGCTACGGTCAATTTCATCTTTGGGGGATGTATTTTGGCTTTACTCCACAATTTGGTTGCGATTATATGAGCATGAAAATATTTTCTATGACGGCTTATTTGGCTTCTTGAGTGTTTCTGTCCTGGATATCATCTCATCTGTAACTTAGCCTGTCATGCTTTTTAGAGGTGGATGGTGCTTATGTTGAAAATGCTGATACATTACATCATTAATGTATATTATTGTAACTATAGAGCAACGGCAATATCTTTTTTGATCTTTTTTGGTATGTTCAACTTCC
The DNA here is from genome assembly GCF_036320965.1 of Panulirus ornatus. Classification (NCBI taxonomy): domain Eukaryota; kingdom Metazoa; phylum Arthropoda; class Malacostraca; order Decapoda; family Palinuridae; genus Panulirus; species Panulirus ornatus. The sequence continues at coordinate 9,873,731 of NC_092278.1, read as the reverse complement.
ATTTTGATAGTAGTTAAATTGGTATGGCAGGTACATTATCATGGTACTGACATTGTTTTAAAATGGGCTATACTGTCATGTCGGCTGATAGTATTGAATAAATTCTTTTTGGACGCTTATTGTCCGCCCTGGACACTGATAATCATTTAAAAGGCTATATTTCCTATGATCGAAAGCGACTAATTTTGTCACGGTATCTACATTGTTAGGTGGCTATATTGGACGTTGTTAACATATTCAGAATGTTTCTTTAATGTTGCGTGACTAAATTGTCATATCATTAATATGGCCATCGTGCTTGTTGTTATAAAGATTATATTGTAGGTTGTGACTATACTATCATAACGTGCTAAATTGTCATGGGAAATATTGTTGATATGATGGTATATTTTTATGATACTTTTTAATTTGTAATTGTAAAATTTTTTTCAAAGTTTACTCTAATATCACCAGTGATTGATTTATGTGGATAACCATATTGATATGGTGGCTGTACAATCAAGTGGCATATTTCGTTTTGATGCGCTATTAATGTTACTATTTAGTTAATATGGCTTTAATTCAGTGGAAGCATACTTTCATTGGGAACAAATTTTCATAGTGACGCAATGTCCATTAGGAAATAGTCATTTGGCTCTTCCCAAATTTGGGTTACATTGCGATGTTTAATATAATATTGTACACCTTGCGATATTGGGAAGGTGATTTTTTATAGGTGGTATATTGTCAATTTTTTAATCGTGTATATTCTGTTATAAGTGGGAATATATTATCCATAGATACCCATATCACATTAAGTGTAAAAATATTGGCATGTCACTAATGGCTTTAATGACTGTAATCTTAGGGGTAACAATTAGTCGTAACACTGATATATATGGAACACATGAAAAAACAATCATCCCCTTGTAATATTACAAAAAACAACAAAATAACCATCAGGCAATATATTCATTTAACAATAAGCCACCATGGCAATATAGTTACTCGATCAACATATCTTAAAGGAAATATAACTACGATGTCCATATAGACAGGATCAAAAACCTACCACCAAGCAATACAAGAACCAAACATTACATTATGAAAATTAGCCACCAATTCAACAATATCAAATGACAGTAATAGATATTATGGGAACAAGTCACCAAAAAACAATATACACACAAGTGGAAATATAATCGTCATAACAAAATGATTATATTAGGAAAATATAGCCACTCTCCACTATGGCTTCCATTGGAATATAGCTTAACAAAATAATACATATACAATGACAATCCTGAAACCATAACAATATAGCATATCACGACAATGTCGTCCCCCAATGAATTAATCAATATGAGAATCTCGTAATATGAGACATCCCCTCAAGGGCAAACCCAACACCAATACAAAGCTACTGTGAAAAAAGTAGTCACCATGACATATAACCATCATGAAGAACAGACACCATGACAATAAAGTTACTTTGGCAAAAATATCCAACTATGAATACTCATTGTCATAATAACAGTATAGTCCAAAATGCCAATATATAGTTACCAGGAATGTTATAGTTATCATTATAGTGTATCACTTACGACAAAAATGCGTTATTAAAAAAATGAAAATATATACCAACCGGAAATAAAGATCACGTTGGTAATATAGCCCAGGTGATAGATATCTTATGATAAAAATGTAACAAAATTAAGGAGATGGCCCAATATGACAGTATGTTCATAATGACAATACACACACTATGAAAATATATTCTCTATGGACCTATATGTACAAAACTGACATAAAGCTATCTTCACAAAAAACGTAAAAATAAAATACAGCCAACTACAATATAGACACATGACAATACAGCCACTTGACAATAATATCACGATGGATAACTCAATCACCAGGACAATAGAGTTCAACTTGACATAATCTTACAATTACTCTTATAAATATCATGAAAATATAGCCCCCAAGATCAAGATATTTGCTATGATGATTTAAGCCATTATGAAAATATAGTCACGACGACAATCTTTCACTATGACAATAAAGCGAACCTTGATCATATAACTGATATGACAATATAATCAAAGCCAAAAATATAGAAACATTCAACTTATATTCACAATGACAATCCAGATGCAGTTTATAGATACTCTTTTTCGGATCATAGCAAAATTATAGACTCCAGGACAATATCTCTCTGTGAAAAAACAGTGAACTCAGACAGGAATTAATCATCAAGATAGTAGTCTTAAAGACTATAGCTGTCATGAAATTGTAGTCAACATGACAAAAAATTTTCATGAAATAAAATCAGTATTACAATATAAGTTACCATAAAACATACACCATTCAATGATAGAATAATCAGAAGGTTGACATAAACAATATCACAGTATAAAAACCATGACAGTATAAGTGACATGATATGATATCCATACACATACACTTACAATACCAAAGAAGCCGCCATGAATATATTGTTATCATGATCATATAATCAAAACAATATTGTAGGTAGTGACAAAAATATCCCCAACGACAAAATTAATCATAGCAATATAGGCATCAACTTGTTATAGCGACGAAGATAATGTAGCGACGATTGTATTGAGAATTACAATAAAGCCACAGTGCCAATGTCGTCACCAATGCAATATAGCTACCATGAAAATATAGTAACGTTGATAATGTAGCTGCCATGGCAAAATATTCAAGATAGAATATACCCAAAAGATAGCCACAACAAGAGTTTAGCTGCTAAGACGATATATCACCATGCAAATATCTCTAAAATGTTAGTATAGCAATCATGGCAATATATCAACAGAAGAAATACTCATCACAACGATATAGCTATTTTGACAATATACTACTCTGACGATATAGGTAACATTAAAAGACAGCCACCTCCTTGAAATATAAAAGAAAAAAATAACAAATAGCCATCATGGCAGTATGGTAACTAAACAATATAGCCACCATCTCAATATGGTAACCAAACAATATAGCCATCATGGAAATATGATTACCATAGCAATGTATTCTTAATGGCAATATAGTCACCATGTCCTTATAGTCACGATGACAATACAACTACCATGACAATACAGAAAACATCAAAATACAGTCTCTAAGACAATAGTGCCTCTAATTCAACAAGTTAAATGACAATATAGATATTATGGCAATACAATCACGATGACAATATATTTAGAAATGTTATATAATCGTCATAATAAAATGATCCTATCATGAAAATATAATCATCCTGCCACTATGGCTTCCATTACAATATAGCCACAATAACAAAACATTCATCACGACAGTACTGAAACCATAACAATATAGCATATCATGAAAATGTAGTCACTTGATCATTTAATAAAAAAATAAAAAAAATCGCTTCTATTATGGTGTAACCTCAAGGACAAAACTTTATACATCATTAAAAAGCTGCCATGGTAAATACAGTCACTATGACATAAATATCATGAGAAAGTAGTGACCAAGGCAATATAGCCACTCTGAAATTATAGTCATTATGACAATATAGTCGCTATCAAAATACTGTCGCTTTAGTAATAAAGTTATCAAAATGATATATCGCTTGTGACAAAATATGCATGATTACAAAATGACAGTATAGCACCTATAAAAAAGATCACCTTGCCACTATAGTCAAGGTGACGATATATACATCATAGCAACGTAAAGAAAAGAGATGATAACCAGAACGACGGTATGTTCATAATGACAATACTGCAACTATGAAAATATGTTCCCCACGATTCTCCAGCTTCACTGACAATAAAGCCATCTACACAAAAAGACTACTATTGAAAAAATAGGAAACGACTATACAGCCATCAAGACAGTACAGCCACCATGACAATAATCTCTCGATATAAATCAATCGCCAGGACATTAGCGTCACCTTGATAATGAATATACAATGAGTACATGAACATCATGAAAATATAGCGTCCATATGAATATATTTATCGTGAAAATATAGCCTCCATTTGAATATCTTTAAAGTGACAGTTTCGCCATTCTGATAATATAGTCAAGACGCTAATATATTCACCATAACAATAAAGTCACCATGATCATATAAATGATATGACAATATAGTCAACGCAACAATAAACTCATTCATAAATTATATCTACCTTGAGAATACAGCCACATGAAAATATAGATACTGTGACAAAATAGTCATTTTTGGATCATAGCAAACATATAGCGTTCAAGAGAATATAGTCTCTTTGACAAAATAGCGAAGAAGACAGGATTTATCATCACAATACAGTCACCTTGACAGTATAGCCAATAAGACAGTGAAACAACCATGAAAATGTACCTACCATAACAATATAGCTTCCATGAAAATATAGTTACTATGACAAATTCATTACAATGAAATACAAACGATATCACATTATGGTTTCGATGATCATACACCAATCATGATTACATAAGATAAAACCTCCAAAACAAAGCAAGGGTAGAGACAACGCAGGGAGGAATAGCTACAACCTAGCTCTGAAAGACGATAGCAGCTCCGTACACATCGATAGCTGGTGCTCGACTGTCATCAGGTGACGACATTGTCATGATATGCTATATTGTCATGGTTTCAGTACTGTCGTAGTGAATGTATTTTATGTTAGCTATATTGCAGTGGCAGGGTGGCTAAATTTTCATGGTGGGATAATTTTGTTATCGCGGTTATATTGCATTTGTGATAATACTGTCATGGTGACTGTGTTCCAGTAATATCTATATCATCATTTAATTTGATGAAGCGATTGCAATATTGTCGTAGAGATTCTAATATCATGTTGCCTGTATTGCCATGATGGTTGCATGTCATCTTGAATATATAGTCATTTTGGTTATATTCGATTTATGATTACATGGTTATGGTAACTATATTGCCATGGTGACTATACTGATGGGTGACTACATTGCCATGATAGCTATTTTTCATTTTTGTTATACTGTATGGAGGTGACTGTCTTTTCATATTGAATATATTATCAGGGTAGCTATATTGTTAAGTTAGCTATATCATTGTGGTGCTTATTTTCTTTTTCTGGTGTTATATTGCAATGATGCTTAGACTAACATTTTGGCGATATTGGCATGGTGATATAGTGTCTTAGCAAATAAACAGTTATTGTGGATATGTTCCATGGGATTTTATTATCATAGTAGCTACATTGTCAATGTTACAATATTTTTATCCATTGTCATGGTGATGATATTCCCATTGTGGCTTTATTGTTATTTTCAGTATAATGTCATCCTAACTACATTATCTTGGTCGCTATATCTACTTGCTAGCTATATTGCTATGGTTAATTTTGTTGTTGGGGATATATTTTGTCATTAACTACATTTTTGTTTTAATCATATGATCATGATAGCAATATTTTCATGGCGGCTTATTTGGTAATGTGAGTGAAAGTGTATGGATATCATATTATCATGTCACTATATTGTCATGGTTTTTATACTGTGATGGTGTTTATATCAGCCTCCTGATGATATTAACATGATTGATATATGATTATGGTAACTAAATTGTAATGGGGATTGTATTTCATTGTGATAATTTTGTCATGTTGCCTGCATTTTCATGGTAGCTATATTTTTATCGCAGGAATATTTTCATTGTTGTTTCACTGTTTTATCGGCTATACTGTCAAGGTGACTATATCTTAATTAAAAATCTTGTCTTGGTCGCTATTTTGCCATGGACACTATATTGTCCTGGAGCCTATATGTTTGCTATGATCCGAAAGCGACTATTTTGTCACAGCATCAATAGTGTCAGGTGCTTATATTGCTATAATGAATATAATTTGAAGGCTTCCTTATCGCTGCGTTGACTGTATTGTCATATTACTTATATGATCATGGCTATATTGTTATAGTGAATATATTGCCGTGTTGACTGTATTTTCATATTGGCTAAATTGTCATGGTAAGTATGTTGACATGGAAGCCTTATTTTCATGATGTTTATATAGTCAGTGAATTATATCGTGACATTATTGTCATAGAAGCTGTACTTTCATGGTGGCTATATAGTCGTTTCCTGTATTTTCACTGTTACTCTTTTGTGAAGATTGCTTTATTTTCTTTGTAGCTAAAGTGTCATGGGGGATACATTTTCATAGTTGCAGTATTGTCATTATGAACATACCGTCATTTTGGCTATCTACTCATTTTGATTATATTGCGAAGATTTACATGTCGTCACCTTGGCTATATTGTCAAGGTGATCTCTTTTATAGTTGCTATATTATCATTTTTTTAGTCACGCATATTTTTTCATAAGCGACACATTATCGTGATAACTTTACTATTAAGGTGACAGTATATTGTCATTGTGACAATGTTGACATTATGACTATAATCTCTTAGTGACTATATTGCTGAAATAACCATACTGTCATGGTGACTTTCATGATGATGGTTATAATGACAGTTTGACTGCATTTTCATTGTAGGATATTTAATGGTGTTTATCTTGCCCTTGAAGATATATCATAAAAACGAATCATGTGAATATATTGCCATGATATGCGATATTTTTATAGTTTCAGTACTGTCATGTTAAATGTATATTATGTTGGTTACATTACAATTAAAGTCATAGTGGCAGGGTAACCATATTTTCATGGTTGGATCATTTTTGTTATGACGATTTTATTGTATTTGTGAGTATATTCTCATGGTTATTGTGTTGCCATAATTTCTATATTGACCTGGACAATACATATCCTGATATCTATATTGTCGTATCAGTTATATGATCATATTAGCTTTATTGTCATAGTGAATATCTTGTCGTCGTGAATGTATTTTCATAAAGGCTAAATTGTCATAGGAAATATATTGACATGAGGGCTTAATTTTCATGATATTCATAAAGTAATTGTAAGATTACTATCAAGGTGACTATAATAGCCTGGCGATTGTTGTATGTCGTGACATTATTGTCACGATAGCTGCATTGTCATGGTGGCTATATTGTCGTTTCCTGTATTTTCAATGTTACTCTTTTGTGAAGATTGCTTTACTGTCATTGTAGCTATAGTGTCAGGGGGAATATATTTTCGTAGAAGCAGTATTGTCATTATGAACATATCGTCATTTTGGCTATCTGCTCATTTTGGTTACATTGCGAAGATTTACATATCGTCACCTTGGCTATATTGGCAAGGTGATCTCTTTATAGTTGCTATGTCATTTTTATTAATCATGTATATTTTTTCATGAGTGATACATTATCTTGAAAAAAATATCATTAAAATGACAGTATATTGTCTTGGTGACTATATTGTCATTATGACTACAATCTCTTAGTTCCTATATTGCTAAGATAACTATATGTGACTACATTTTCATTGTAGCTTATTTAATGGTGTTGATTTACTCTTGGAGATATATCATTATAAAAACGGATATTTCATTTTGTTTAAATTATGAGGTGAATATATTGTCATGATATGCTATATTGTTATAGTGTTAGTACTGTCATGGTGAATGTATATTATGTTGGCTACATTACAATGGAAGCAATAGTGGCAGGGTGGCTATATTTTCATGGTTTCATCATTTAGTTATTAGTATTTTATTGTATTTTTGAATATATTGTCATGGTGACTGTGTTGCCATAATTTCTATATTGTCATTTGATTTATCAAAATGATGCCAATATTGTCATGGAGACTGTATTGTCATGTTGCCTGTATGGTCATCATGCTTGTCTTGTAATCGTGACTCTATGGTCATGATGGCTATACTGTCATTTAGATTACATTCTTATGGTAACTATATTGCCATCATGGCTTTTTGTCAGATTAGCTATATTGTTAAGTTAGCTATCTTATAGTGGTGGGTATTTTTTTTCCTTTTGGTATATTGCCATGATGGCTATACTAGAAATTTGGCAAGATTAGCATGATGATATAGTGTTCGCAACCCAACTGTTGTTTTGGACATTTTGTCAGGGGAATACATTATCATGGTACCTACATTGTCAAGGTTACTATATTTCATGCAAGCTATATTGTAAAGATGACGATATTGGCATGGCGGATGTATTGTTATGTTCAATATAACGCCATCCTGGCTACATTATCTTGGTCGCTATATCAACTTGATGCCTATATTGCTACGGTCAATTTCATCGTTGGGGATGTATTTTGTCTTTACCTACAATTTGGTTGCGATTATATGATCATGATAATATTTCTATGACGGCTTATTTGGCATCTTGAGTGTATCTGTCTGGATATCATATCATCATGTAACTTAGTCTGTCATGCTTTTTAGCGGTGATGGTGCTTATGTGAAAATGCTGATTACATTATCATCATTAATGTATGATTATTGTAACTATAGAGCAACGGCAATATCTTTTTTGATCATTTTGGTATGTTCACTTCATTTTGATAGTAGTTATATTGGTATGGCAGGTACATTATCATGGTACTGACATTGTTTTATGGGCTATACTGTCATGTCGGCTGTATAGTATTGATAAATTCTGTTTTGGACGCTATTGTCTCCTGGACACTATATATTTTAAAGGCTATATGTTTCCTATGATCCGAAAGCGACTATTTTGTCACGGTATCTACATTGTTAGGTGGCTATATTGACGTTGTTAACATATTCTGAATGTTTCTTTAATGTTGCGTTGACTATATTGTCATATCAGTTATATGGCCATGGTGGCTTTGTTGTTATAATGATTATATTGTAGTTGTGACTATACTATCATAACGGCTAAATTGTCATGGGAAATATGTTGATATGGATGGTATATTTTTATGATACTTTTATTGTAATTGTAAAATTTTTTTCAAGTTTACTCTAATATCACAGTGATTGATTTATGTTGTAACATTATTGATATGGTGGCTGTACAATCAAGGTGGCTATATTTTCGTTTGATGCGCTTTTAATGTTACTATTTAGTTAATATGGCTTTAATGTCAGTGAAGCTATACTTTCATTGGGAACAAATTTTCATAGTGACGCAATTGTCATTATGAAATAGTCATTTTGGCTATCTTCTAATTTGGGTTACATTGCTATGTTATATATATTGTCACCTTGGCTATATTGGGAAGGTGATTTTTTATAGGTGGTATATTGTCAATTTTTAATCGTGTATATTCTGTTATAAGCGATATATTATCATGATACCCATATCATTAAGGTGAAAATATTGGCATGGCGACTATATTGTCTTTATGACTGTAATCTTATGGTAACAATATAGGTACACTAATATATAGGGAACATGAAAAAATAATGATCCCCTTGTAATATAACAAAAAATAACAAATAACCATCATGGCAATATATTCATTTAACAATATAGCCACCATGGCAATATAGTTACCGTATCAAAATAATCTTAAAGGAAATATAACTACGATGTCCATATAGACAGGATGACAATACAACCACCAAGACAATACAAGAACCATGACATTACATTATGAAAATATAGCCACCAATTCAACAAATCAAATGACAGTATAGATATTATGGGGAACAGTCACCATAACAATATACACACAAGTGGAATATAATCGACATAACAAAATGATTATATTATGAAAATATAGCCACTCTGCCACTATGGCTTCCATTGGAATATAGCTAACATAATAATACATATACAATGACATTCCTGAAACCATAACAATATAGCATATCACGACAATGTCGTCCCCTAATGAATTAATCAAAATGAGAATCTCGTTTAATAATGATACATCCTCAAGGGCAAACCCAACACCAATATTAAAGCTACTGTGAAAATGTAGTCACCATGACATTATAACCATCATGAAGAAACAGACACCATGACAATAAAGTTACTTTGGCAAGATATCCAACATGATACCATTGTCATAATAACAGTATAGTCAAAATGCCAATATATAGTTACCGGAATGTTATAGTTATCATGATAGTGTATCACTTACGACAAAAAATGCGTTATTAAAAAAATGAAAATATACCAACCGTAAATAAAGATCACGTTGGTAATATAGCCAAGGTGATGATATATTTATGATAAAAATGTAAGCAAAATAAGGAGATGGCCAAAATGACAGTATGTTCATAATGACAATAACTACACTATGAAAATATATTCTCTATGACACTATAGGTACACTGACAATAAAGCTATCTTCACAAAAGCGTAAAATTAAAATACAGCAAACTACAATATAGACACCATGACAATACAGCCATCTTGACAATAATATCACGATATAACTCAATCACCAGGACAATAGAGTCAACTTGACAGTAATCTTACAATTACTTTATAAATATCATGAAAATATAGCCCCCATGTCAAGATATTTGCTATGATGATTTAGCCATTATGAAAATATAGTCACGACGACAATCTATTCACTATGACAATAAAGCTACCTTGATCATATAACTGATATGACAATATAATCAAAGCAAAAATATAGAAACATTCAACTTATATTCACAATGACAATCCAGATGCTGTTTATAGATACTCGTTTTCGGATCATAGCAAAAATATAGACTCCAGGACAATATACTCTCTGTGAAAAAACAGTGACTCAGACAGGATTTATCATCATGATATAGTCATAAGACTATAGCTGTCATGAAATTGTAGTCAACATGACAAAATTATCAATGAAATAAAATCATATTACAATATAGTTACCATAATCATCCACCATTCATGATTATATAATCAGCAGGTTGACATAAACAAGATCATAGTTTAAAAACCATGACAATTTAAGTGATATGATGAGATGATATCCATTCACTTGCACTTACAATAACACATAAGTTTTTATGAAAATATTATCATGATTATAAAATCATAACAGTATTGTCACTAATTACAAAATATATCCCGAAAGACAAAACTAACCATAAATATATAGCCATCAAGCTTATATAGCGACCAAGATAATGTAGCCATGACGGAATTATATTGAAAGTAAGAATACAACCACCATGCCAATGTCTTCACCATGACAATATAGCTACCATGAAAATATAGTAACCTTGACTAGGTAGCTACCAAGATAAAATATACAATTGAAAAATATCCACAACTAGAGTTTAGCTGCTAAAACTCTATATCGCCATGCCAATATCGCCAAAATGTTATTATTGCCATCACGATAATATACCGCCAGAAAAGAAATATATATACCCACTATTCGACAATATAGCTATTCTGACAATATTGCCAACATGAAAAGACAGTCACTTCATTATTATATAACAGAAATGACAAATAGCCATCATGGCGATATGGTGATTTAACAATACAGCCAATATGGTTATTCAGTTTCCATAACAATGTGACCTTCACGACAATGTAGCCAACATGACTATACAGTCACGTTGACAATACAACCACCGTGACAATACAGATAACATGACAGTGCCGTCTCTAAGACAATATTGCCATCAATTTGACAAATTATATGACAATATAGATATTATGGCAACATTGTCACCATGACAATATACTCAGAAATGCAATATAATCGCCATGATAAAATTATCCTACCATGAAAATATAGCCACCTACCATTTTGGTTTCCATTACAATGTAGAAAAAGTAATAAAAGATTTACCATGACAGTACTGAGACCATAACAGTATAGCATATCATGGCAATGTAGTCACCAAATAATCTAATCAAAATGACAATTTCTCTTCAATAGTGATATATCCTCAAGGGGAATATCAACACCATTAAAAAAGCTTCTACGAAATACATTCATTATGACAATATAAAAATCATGATAAGGAAGTCACCATGCTAATATAGTTATCTTGGCAATATAGCCACTGTGACATTATAGTTATAATGATAATATAGTCGCAATGACAATATTGTCACCATAAAAATATAATTATCATAATAATATTTCGCTTATGACGAAGTATAGAAGAGTTAAATAATGACAATATATCACCTATAAAAAGATAACTTGGTCAATGTGGCTAAGGTGACGATATATACATTATATCAATGTAACTAAAATGAAAAGATAGCCAAAATGACGGTATGGGCATAATGACAATAGTGCCACTATGAAAATATGTTCCTAATGACACTATAGCTACACTGACAACAAAGCTATATTCACAAAAGAGCAACATTGAAAATACAGCAAACGAGAATATAGCCACCATCATAGTTCAGCCACCATGATAATAATGTTACGATACAAATCATCACCATGTCAATAGTCAGCTTGATAATAAACTTACAATGACCATATAAATATCATGATAATATAGCCTCCATGTCAAAATGTCTGCCATGACAATCTGGCCATTATTATAATATAGTCATGAAGGCAATTTATTCACTATAACAATATAGCACAGTGATCATGTAACTGGTGTGACAATACAGTCAAAAAAGCAAAAAAGAAATATACAAATCATATTCACTATGGCAGTATAACTACAAGACAATATAGATAATGTGACAAATAGTCGCTTTTGAATCATAGCAAACATATAGCCGGCAGGACAACATAGTCTCTATGACAAAATAGCGACCAAGACAGGATATATCATTATAATATAGACACCTTGACAGTATAGACCATAAAACAATGTAAGAATCATGAAACTGTAACTGCCAAAACATTATAGATGTCATGAAATTTTAGTCAACATGACAAAATTATCATAATGAAATATTATCGGCATTGCAATATAGTTACCATAATCATAGACCAATCATGATCATATAATCAGTAGGTTGACATAAACAATATCACAGTATATAAACCATGACAGTATAAGTGACATGATGATATGCTATCCATACTCTTACACTTACAGTACCAAAGAAGCCGCCATGAATATATTGTTATCATGATCATATAATCTCAACAATATTGTAGGTAGTGACAGATATATCCCCAACGACAAAACTAATCACAGCAATATAGCCATCAACTTGTTATAGCGACCAAGATAATGTAGCAAGCATTGTATTGAAAATTAAAATACAGCCACCGTGCCAATATCGTCACCATGACAATATAGCTACCATGAAAATATAGTAAAGTTGATAATGTAGCTGCCATGGCAAAATATTCAAGACAGAAAATACCCAAAAGATAGCCACAACAAGACTTTTGCTGCTAAGACGATATATAACCGTGCAATATATCAACAGAAAAAATACTCATCACAACGATATAGCTAATTTGACAATATACTACTCTGGCAATATAGGTAACATTAAAAGGCAGCCACCTCCTTGAAATGTAAAAAAAAAGATGACAAATAGCCATCATGGCAATATGGTAACTAAACAATATAACAAACATGGCAATGAGATAACCAAAAAATATAGCCATCATGGCAATATGATTACCATAGTAATGTATTCTTAATGGCAATATAGTCACCATGTCATTATAGTCACGATGACAATACAACTACCATGACAATACAGAAAACATCAAAATACAGTCTCTAAGACAATATTGCCACTAATTCAACAAGTTAAATGACAATATAGATAATATGGCAACACAATGACGATGACAATATACTCAGAAATGTTATATAATCGTCATAATAAAATGATCCTACCATGAAAATATAGTCACCCTGCCACTATGGCTTCCATTACAATATAGCCAAAATAACAAAACATTCACCACGCCAGTACTGAAACCATAACAATATAGCATATCATCACAATGTAGTCACTTGATCATTTAATGAAAAATAAAAATTTCGCTTCTATTATGGTATAACCTCAGGGACAAAATTTATACACCATTAAAAAGCTGCCATGAAAATACAGTCATTATGACATAAATATCATGATAAAATAGTGACCATGGCAATATAGCCACTCTGAGATTATAGTCATTATGACAATATAGTCGCTATTAAAATACTGTCACCTTAATAATAAAGTTATCAAAATGATATATCGCTTATGACAAATTATGCATGATTAGAAAATGACAGTATAGCACCTATAAAAAAGATCACCTTGCCACTATAGTCAAAGTGACGATATATACATCATAGCAACGTAAAGAAAAAGAGATGATAACCAGAACGACGGTATGTTCATAATGACTATACTGCAACTATGAAAATATGTTCCCCATGATTCTTCATCTTCACTGACAATAAAGCCATCTTCACAAAATGAGTACTACTAAAAATATAGCAAACAACTATACAGCCATCAAGACAGTACAGCCACCATGACAATAATCTCTCGATATAAATCAATCGCCAGGACATTAGCGTCAACTTGATAATGAATATACAATGAGTACATGAACATCATGAAAATAAAGCGTCCATATTAATATATTTATCGTGAAAATATAGCCTCCATTTGAATATCTTTAAAGTGACAGTTTCGCCACTCTGATAATGTAGTCGAGACGCTCATATATTCACCATAACAATAAAGCCTCCATGATCACATAAATGATATGACAATACAGTTAACTCAGCAATAAACGCATTTATGAATTATATCCACTCTGAGAATACAGCCACATGAAAATATAGATACTGTGACAAAATAGTTATTTTTGGATCATAGCAAACATACAGCGTCCAAGAGAATATAGTTTCCAAGACAAAATAGCGAAGAAGACAGTATTTATCACAATACAGTCACCTTGACAGTATAGCCAATAAAACAGCGGAACAACCATGAAAATGTACCTACCATAACAATATAGCTTCCATGAAAATATAGTTACTATGACAAATTCATTACAATGAAATACAAAAGATATCATATTATGGTTTCGATAATCATACACCAAAATGATCATATAAGAAAAAACCTTCAAAACAAAGCAAGGGTAGCGACAAGCCAGGGAAGAATAGCTACAACCTAGCTCTGAAAGGCGATAGCAGCTCCGTACACGTCGGTAGCTGGTGCGCGACTGTCATCAGGTGACTACATTGTCATGATATGCTATATTGTCATAGTTTCAGTACTGTCGTAGTGAATGTATAATTATGTTAGCTAAATTGCAGTGGCAAGGTGGCTAAATTTTCATGGTAGGATAATTTTGTTATCGCGGTTATATTGCATTTGTGATGATACTGTCATGGTGACTGTCTCCAGTAATATCTATATTATCATTTAATTTGTTGAAGAGACTGCAATATTGTCGTAGAGACTCTAATGTCATGTTGCCTGTATTGTCATGATGGTTGCATGTCATCTTGACTATATAGTCATGTTGGTTATATTCCAGTTATGATTATATGGTTATGGTAACTATATTGCCATGGTGGCTATATTGATAGGTGACTACATTGCCATGATAGCTATTTTTCATTTTTATTATACTTTAAGGAGGTGACTGTCTTTTCATTTTGAATATATTATCAGGGTAGCTATATTGTTAAGTTAGGTATATCATTGTGGTGCTTATTTTCTTTTTCTGGTGGTATATTGCCATGATGCCTAGACTAACATTTTGGCGATATTGGCATGATGATATAGTGTCTTAGCAAATAAACTGTTATTGTGGATATGTTCCATGGGATTTTATTATCATAGTAGCTACATTGTCAATGTTACTATATTTTCTTGTTAGCTCCATTGTCGTGGTGACGATATTGCCATTGTAGCTGCATTGTGATTTTCAATATTATGCCATCGTAACTACATTATCTTGGTCGCTATATTTACTTGCTGGCTATATTGCTATGGTTGATTTTGTCGTTGGGGATATATTTTGGTATTAACTAAAATTTTGTTTTAATCATATGATCATGATAACAATATTTTCATGGCGGTTTATTTGGTAATGTGAGTGCAAGTGTATGGATATCATATTATCATGTCACTTTATTGTCATGGTTTTTATACTGTGATGGTATTTATGTCAGACTCTTGATGATTTACCATGATTGATATATGATTATGGTAACTATATTGTAATGGCGATTATATTTCATTGTGACAATTTTGTCATGTTGTCTGCATTTTCATGGTAGCTATATTGTTATGGCAGGTACATTTTCATATTTGTTTCATTGTTTTTTCGGCTATACTGTCAAGGTGACTATATCTTAATTCAAAATCTTGTCTTGGTCGCTATTTTGTCATTGATATTATATTGTCCTGGAGCCTATATGTTTGCTATGATCCGAATGAGACTATTTTGTCACAGCATCAATAGTGTCAGGTGCTTATATTGCCATAATTAATATATTTTGAAGGCTTCCTTATTGTTCCGTTGACTATATTGTCATATCACTTATATGATCATGGCTATATTGCTATAGTGAATATATTGCCGTCTTGACTATATTATCATATTGGCTAAATTGTCATGGTAAGTATGTTGACATGGAAGCCTTATTTTCATGATGTTTATATAGTCAGTGAATTATATCGTGGCATTATTGTCATAGTGGCTGTACTTTCATGGTGGCTATATTGTCGTTTCCTGTATTTTCACAGTTACTCTTTTGTGAAGATTGTTTTATTGCCATTTTAGCTATAGTGTCATGGGGGATATATTTTCATAGCAGCAGTATTGTCATTATGAACACACCGTCATTTTGGCTATCTACTCATTGTGGTTATATTGCGAAGATTTACATGTCGTCACCTTGGCTATATTGTCAAGGTGATCTCTTTTATAGTTGCTATGTTATCATCTTTTTAGTCGTGAATATTTTTTCATAAGCGATACATTATCGTGATAACTTTACTATTAAGGTGACAGTATATTGTCATTGTGACAATGTTGACAATATGACAATAATCTCGTAGTGGCTATATTGCTAAGATAACTATACAATCATGGTGACTATTTCATGATGATTGTTATAATGACAGTTTGACTGCATTTTCATTGTGGCATATTTAATGGTGTTGATTTTGCCCTTGAAGATATATCATAAAAACGAAAATTTCCATTTTTCTTAATTGTCATGTGAATATATTGCCATGATATGCGATATTGTTATAGTTTCATTACTGTCATGTTGGATGTATATTATGTTGGTTACATTACAATTAAAGTCATAGTGGCAGGATAACTATATTTTCATGGTTGAATCATTTTGTTATGACGATTTTATTGTATTTGTGAGTATATTCTCATGGTTACTGTGTTGCCGTAATTTCTATGGTGTCCTGGTCACTACATATCCTGAAATCTATATTGTCATATCAGTTATAAGATCATGGTAGCTTTATTGTCATAGTGAATATGTTATCGTCGTGACTATATTATCATAATGGCTTAATGGTCATGGGAAATATGTTGACATGAGGGCTATATTTCCATGATATTCATAAAGTCATTGACAGATTACTATCAAGGTGACTCTAATAGCCTGGCGATTGATGTATATCGTGACATTATTGTCACGATGGCTGCATTGTCATGGTGGCTATATTGTCGTTTCCTGTATTTTCAATATTACTCTTTTGTGAAGATTGCTTTATTGTCATTGTAGCTATAGTGTCATGGGGAATATATTTTCGTAGTAGCAGTATTGTCATTATGAACATATCGTCATTTTGGCTATCTTCTCATTATGGTTACATTGCGAAGATTTACATATCGTCAACTTAGCTATATTAGCAAGGTGATCTTTTCATGGTTGCAATATTGTCATTTTTTTTAATCATGTATATTTTTTCATGAGTGATACATTTTTTTCTTCCTTTTGGTATATTGCCATGATGGCTATACTAGAATTTTGGGAAGATTAGCATGGTGATATAGCGTTCGCAGCCAACCTGTTGTTTTGCACATTTTTTCATGGGAATACATTATCATGGCACCTACATTGTCAAGGTTACTATATTTCATGCAAGCTACATTGTAAAGATGACGATATTGGCATGGCGGGTGTATTGTTATGTTGAATATAACGCCATCCTGGCTACAATATCTTTGTCGCTATATCAACTTGATGGCTATATTGGTACGTTCAATTTCATCGTTGGGGATGTATTTTGTCTTTACCTACAAAGTATGCAAGAGTTAGATAATGACAATATATCACCTATAAAAAGATCACCTTGCCAGTATAGCTAAGGTGACGATATATACATTATATCAATGTAACTAAAATGAGAGGATAGCCAAAATGACGGTATAGTCATGATGACAGTACTGACACTATGAAAATATGTTCCCCATGACATTATAGCTACACTGACAAAAAAGCATATTCACAAAAGAGCAACATTGAAAATACAGCAAACGAGAATATAGCCACCATCATATTTCTGCCACCATGATAATAATGTCACGATACAAATCATCACCATTTCATTAGTCACCTTGATAATAAACTTACAATGACTATATAAATATCATGAAAATATACCCTCCATGTCAACATGTCTGCCATGATAATATGGCCATTATGATAATATAGTCATGACGGCAATTTATTCACTATAACAATATAGCCACAGTGATCATATAACTGATGTGACAATATAGTCAAAGAAGCAAAAAAGAAATATACAAATCATATTCACTATGGCAGTATAACTACATGACACTATAGATACTGTGACAAATAGTCGCTTTGGAATCATAGCAAACATATAGCCCGCAGGACAACATAGTCTCTATGACAAAATAGCGACCAAGACAGGATATATCATTATAATATAGACACTTTGACAGTATAGACAATAAAACTCTGTAACAATCATGAAACTGTACCTGCCAAACCATTATAGATGTCATGAAATTTTAGTCAACATGACAAAATTATCATAATGAGATATCATCGGCATTACGATATAGTTACCATAATCATAGACCAATCATAATCATATAATCAGCAGGTTAACATAAACAATATCACAGTATAAAAACTATGACAGTATAAGTGACATGATGATATGACATCCATACACATACACTTACGATACCAAAGAAGCCGCCATGAATGTATTGTTATCATGATCATATAATCACAACAATATTGTAGGTAGTGACAAATATATCCCAACGACAAAATTAATCAAAGCAATATAGCCAACAACTTGTTATAGCGACCAAGATAATGTAGCGAGCATTGTACTGAGAATTGCAATACAGCCACCGTGCCAATTTCGTCACCATGATAATATAGCTACCATGAAAATATAGTAACGTTGATAATGTAGGTGCCATGGCAGAATATTCAAGATAGAAAATACCCAAAACATAGCCACAACAAGAGTTTTGCTGCTAAGACGATATATCTCCATGCCACTATCTCTAAAATATTCGGATAGCGATCATGGCAATATATCAACAGAAAAAATACTCATTACAACGATATAGCTAATTTAACAATATCCTACTCTGAAAATATAGGTAACATTAAAAGACATCCACCTCCTTGAAATATAAAAAAAAAAAAAGATAACAAATAGGCATCATAGCAATATGGTAACTAAACAATATAACCATCATGGCAATATGGTAATCAAACAATATAGCCATCATGGCAATATGATTACCATAGCAATGTATTCTTAATGGCAATATAGTCACCATGTCCTTATAGTCATGATGACAATACAACTACCATGACAATACAGAAAACAACAAAATACAGTCTCTAAGACAATATTGACACTAATCATCAACTTATATGACAATATAGATATATATGACAATAAAGATGGCAACACAATCACGATGACAATATATTCAGAAATATTATATAATCGTCATAATAAAATGATCCTACTTAAAAATATAGTCACCTGCCACTATGGCTTCCATTACAATATAGCCACAATAACAAAACATTTACCACGCCAATACTGAAACCATAACAATATAGCATATCATGACAATGTAGTCACTTGATCATTTAATGAAAAATTAAAATTTCGCTTCTATTATGGTATAACCTAAGGGACAAAATCTTATACACCATTAAAAAGTTTCCATGAAAATACAGTCACTATGACATAAATATCATGATAAAGATATTGGCCATGGCAATATAGCCACTCTGAGATTATAGTCATTATGACAATATAGTCGCTATTAAAATACTGTCACCTTAATAATTAAGTTATCAAAATGATAAAAACGATCACCTTGCCACTATAATCAAGGTGACGATATATACATCATAGCAACGTAAAGAAAAAGAGATGATAACCAGAACGACGGTATATTCATAATGACAATACTGCAAGTATGAAAATATGTTCCCCACGATTCGCCAGCTTCACTGACAATAAAGCCATCTTCACAAAAAGAGTACTATTGAAAAAATAGGAAACGACTATACAGCCATCAAGACAGTACAGCCACCATGACAATAATCTCTCGATATAAATCAATCGCCAGGACATTAGCGTCACCTTAATAATGAATATACAATGAGTACATGAACATCATGAAAATATAGCGTCCATATAAAAATATTTATCGTGAAAATATAGCCTCCATATGAATATCTTTAAAGTGACCGTTTCGCCATTCTGATAATATAGTCAAGACGCTAATATATTCACCATAACAATAAAGCTTCCATGATCACATAAATGATATGACAATATAGTCAACGCAACAATAAACGCATTTATAAATTATATCTACTCTGAGAATACAGCCACATGAAAATATAGATACTGTGACAAAATAATCATTTTTGGATCATAGGAAACATATAGCGTTCAAGAGAATATAGTCTCTATGACAAAATAGCGAAGAAGACAGGATTTATCATCACAATACAGTCACCTTGACAGTATAGCCAATAAAACAGTGGAACAACCATGAAAATGTACCTACCATAACAATATAGCTTACATGAAAATATAGTTACTATGACAAATTCATTACAATGAAATACAAACGATATCACATTATGGTTTCGATAATCATACACCAATCATGATCATATAAGATAAAAACCTCAAAACAAAGCAAGGGTAGCGACAACGCAGGGAGGAATAGCTACAATCTAGCTCTGAAAGACGATAGCAGCTCCGTACACGTCAGTAGCTGGTGCGCGACTGTCATCAGGTGATTACATTGCAATGATATGCTATATTGTCATGGTTTCAGTACTCTCGTAGTGAATTTATTATTATGTTAGCTATATTGCAGTGGCAGGGTGGCTAAATTTTCATGGTAGGATAATTTTGTTATCGCGGTTATGTTGCATTTGTGATAATACAGTCATGGTTACTGTGTTCCAGTAACATGTATATTATCATTTAATTTGTTGAACGATTGCAATATTGTCGTAGAGACTCTAATGTCATGTTGCCTGTATTGTTATGATGGTTGCATGTCATCTTGACTATATAGTCATGTTGGTTATATTCCAGTTATGATTACATGGTTATGGTAACTATATTGCCATGGTGACTATATTGATAGGTGACTACATTGCCATGATAGCTATTTTTCATTTTTGTTATACTGTATGGAGGTGACTGTCTTTTCATATTGAATATATTATCATGGTAGCTATAATGTTAAGTTAGCTATATCATTGTGATGCTTATTTTCTTTTTCTGGTGGTATATTGCCATGATGCCTAGACTAACATTTTGGCGATATTGGCATGGTGTATATAATGTCTTAGCAAATGAACTGTTGTTGTGGATATGTTCCATGGGATTGTATTATCATAGTAGCTACATTGTCAATGTTACTATATTTTCATGGTAGCTCCATTATCATGGTGACGATATTGCCATTGTGGCTGTATTGTTATTTTCAATATAATGCCAACTAACTACATTATCTTGGTCGCTATATTTACTTGCTGGCTATATTGCTATGGTTAATTTTGTCGTTGGGGATATATTTTGTCATTAACTACATTTTGTTTTAATCATATGATCATGATAACAATATTTTCATGGCGGTTTATTTGGTAATGTGAGTACAAGTGTATGGATATCATATTATCATTTCACTATATTGTCATGGTTTTTATACTGTGATGGTGTTTATGTCAGCTTCCTGATGATATTATCTTGATTGATATATGATTATGGTAACTAAATTGTAATGGCGATTATATTTCATTGTGACAATTTTGTCATGTTGCATGCATTTTCATGGTAGCTATATTTTTATGGCAGGTATATTTTCATTGTTGTTTCATTGTTTTATCGGCTATACTGTCAAGGTGACTATATCTTAATTAAAATCTTGTCTTGGTCGCTATTTTGTCATGGACACTATATGTCACTGGAGCCTATATGTTTGCTATGATCCGAAAAAGACTATTTTGTCACAGCATCCATATTGTCAGGTGCTAATATTGCCATAATGAATATAAATTGAAAGCTTCCTTACTGTTGCGTTGACTGTATTGTCATATCACTTATATGATCATGGCTATATTGTTATAGTGTAATATATGCCGTCTTGACTATATTATCATATTGGCTAAATGCATGTATAGTTGTGACATGGAAGCCTTATTTTCATATGTTTATATAGTCAGTGAATTATATCGTGACATTACTGTCATAGTGGCTGTACTTTCATGGTGGCTATATAGTCGTTTGCTGTATTTTCATTGTTACTCTTTTGTGAAATTTGCTTTATTGTCATTGTAGCTATAGTGTCATGGGGGATATATTTTCATAGTAGCAGTATTGTCATTATGAAACTACCGTCATTTTGGCTATCTACTCATTTTGGTTATATTTCGAAGATTTACATATCGTCACCTTGGATATTGTCAAGGGATCTCTTTTATAGTTGCTATTTGTCATTTTTTTTGTCATGCATATTTTTTCATAAGCGATACATTATTGTGATAACTTTACTATTAAGGTGACAGTATATTGTCATTGTGACAATGTTGACATTATGACTATAATCTCTTAGTGGCTATATTGCTAAGATAACTATACTGTCATGTGACTATTTCATGATGATGGTTATAATTGCAATTTGACTGCATTTTCATTGTAGCATATTTAATGGTGTTGATTGTGCCCTTGAAGATATATAATAAAAACGAAAATTTCCTTTTTTTTAAATCATCATGTGAATATATTGCCATGATATGCGATATTGTTATAGTTTCAGTACTGTCATGTTGAATGTATATTATGTTGGTTACATTACAATTAAAGTCTTAGTGGCAGGGTAACTATATTTTCATGGTTGGATCATTTTGCTATGACGATTTTATTGTATTTGTGAGTATATTCTCATGGTTACTGTGTTGCCGTAATTTCTATATTGTCCTGGACACTACATATCCTGAAATCTATATTGTCATATCAGTTATATGATCATGGTGGCTTTATTGTCATAGTGAATATCTTGTCGTCGTGACTATATTATCATAAAGTCTAAATTGTCATAGGAAATATGTTGACATGAGGGCTCTATTTTCATGATATTCATAAAGTCATTGAAAGATTACTATCAAGGTGACTTTAATAGCCTGGCGATTGATGTATGTCGTGACATTATTGTCACGATAGCTGCATTGTCATGGTGGCTATATTGTCGTTCCTGATTTTATTTACTCTTTTGTGAAGATTGCTTTATTTTCATTGTATCTATAGGGTCATGGGGAATATATTTTCGTAGTAGCAGTATTGTCATTATGAACATATCGTCATTTTGGCTATCTGCTCATTTTTGGTTACATTGCGAAGATTTGCATATCGTCACCTTCGCTATATTAGCAAGGTGATCTCTTTATAGTTGCTATATTGTCATTTTTTTAATCATGTATATTTTTCCATGAGTGATACATTATCTTGATAACTATATCATTAAAGTGACAGTATATTGTCATGGTGGTTATATTGTCATTATGACTACAATCTCTTAGTGGCTATATTGTTAAGATAACTACATGTGACTACATTTCATTGTAGCTTATTTAATGGTGTTGATTTACCCTTGGAGATATATCATTATATAAACGGATATTTCATTTTTTTAACTTATAAGGTGAATACATTGTCATGATATGCTATGTTGATTTAGTTTCAGTACTGTCATGGTGAATGTATATTATGTTGGCTACATTACAATGGAAGCCATAGTGGCAGGGTGGCTATATTTTCATGGCTTGATCATTTTGTTATTAGTATTTTATTGTATTTTTGAACATATTATCATAGTGACTGTGTTCCCATAATTTCTATATAGTCATTTGATTTATAAATTGATGGCATATTGTCATAGAGACTATTTTATTGCCGTATGTCATCATGTTGTCTTGTCATCGTGACTCATTTCAGAAGGCTATACTGTCGTTAAGATTACATTCTTATGGTAACTATATTGCCATCAAGCTTTTTGTCAGAGTAGCTATATTGTTAAGTTACTATCTATTGTGGTGGGTATTTTTTTTTTTCTTTTGGTATATTGCCATGATGGCTATACTAGAATTTTGGCAAGATTAGAATGGTGATATAGTGTCGCAGCCCAACTGTTGTTTTGGACATTTTTTCATGGGAATACATTATCACGGTACCTACATTGTCAAGGATTACTATATTTCTGTAAGCTACATTGTAAAATGACGATATTGGCATGGCTGGTGTATTGTTATGTTCAATATAACGCCATCCTGGCTAATTATCTTGGTCGCATATCAACTTGTTGGCTATATTGCTAGTTCAATTTCATTGTTGGGGATGTATTTTGTCTTTACCTACAATTGGTTTGTGATTATATGATCATGATAATATTTCTATGACGGTTTTATTTGGCATCTTGAGTGTATCTGTCTGGATATCATACATCATGTAACTTAGTCTGTCATGCTTTTAAACGGTGATGGTGCTTATGTGAAAATGCTGATTACATTATCATCATTAATGTATGATTATTGTAACTATATAGCAATGGCAATATCTTTATTGATCATTTTGGTATGATGACTTCATTTTGATAGTAGTTATATTGGTTATGGCAGGTACATTTTCATGGTTCTGACATGTTTTATGCGCTATACTGTCAAGGCGGCTGTAAAGTATTAATAAATTCTGTTTTGGGACGCTATTGTCTCCTGGACACTATATACTTTAGAGGCTATATGTTTCCTATGATCCGAAAGCGACTATTTTGTCACGGTATCTACATTGTCAGGTGGCTATATTGACGTTGTGAACATACTCTGAATGTTTCTTTAATGTTGCGTTGACTATATTGTTATATGAGTTATATGGCCATGGTGGCTTGTTTGTTATAGTGAATATTATTGTAGTTGTGACTATACTATCATAATGGCTAAATTGTTATGAGAAATATGTTGATATAGATGCGATATTCTCAGATACTTTTATGGTAATTGTAAAAAATTTTCAAGTTTACTCTAATATCACAGTGATTGATTTATGTTGTAACATTATTGTTATGGTGGCTGTACAATCATGGTTTCCATTTGTCGTTTGATGCGTTTTCAATGTTACTATTTAGTGAATATGCTTTAATGTCACTGTAACTATACTTTCATTGGAACAAATTTTCATAGTGACGCAATTGTCATTATGACATTAAGTCATTTTGGCTATCTTCTAATTTGGGTTACATTGCTATGTTATATATATCGTCACTTGGCTATTTTGGGAATGTGATTTTTTTATAGGTGGTATATTGTCATTTTTTAATCGTGCATATTCTGTTATCAAGCGAATATTATCATGATACCCATATCATTAAGGTGAAAATATTGGCATGGCGACTATATTGTTTTTAACTGTAATCTTATGATAACAATATAGGTACCCTGATATATAGGCAACATGAAAAGACAATCACCCCCTTGTAATATAACAAAAAATAACAATTAGCCATCATGGCAATATATTCATTCATTAAATCAATATAGCCACCTATGGCAATAATAAGCTTAACAATCAATATCAAATAATTAATTATTATAGCCACCAATCCAACAAATCAAATGACAGTATAGATATTATGGCAACAGTCACCATGACAATTTCACAAACAAGTGGAATATAATCGACATAAACAAATGATTATATTATGAAAATATAGCCACTCTGCCACTATGGCTTCCATTGGAATATAGCCAACATAATAATACAATACAATGGACATTCCTGAAACCATAACAATATAGCATATCACGACAATGTAGTCCCCTAATGATTTAATCAAAATGAGAATCTCGTTTTATAATGATACATCCTCAAGGGCAAACCCAAAACCAATATAAAAGCTACCGTGAAAATGTAGTCACCATGACATTATAACCATCATGATGAAATAGAACACCATGACGATAAAGTTACTTTGGCAAGATATCCAACACTGATATGATTGTCATAATAACAATATAGTCAAAATGCCAATATATAGTTACCGGAATGTTATAGTTATCATGATAATGTATCACTTACGACAAAAAATGCATGATTAAAAAATGAAAATATAGCAACCGTAAAAAAAAACATTGCTAATATAGCAAGTGTTGATATATATATATTATAGAAATTAACCAAAATATAGATGGTCAAAATGACAATATGTTCATAATGACAATAATGTCCACATGAAAAATTCCATGACATATAGTCAAATGACATAAAGCTTCTTCACAAACGTAAAATTAATACCAATACATATAGACACCATGACAATACAGCCATCTTGACAATAATATCACGATATACACAACACAGAAAAATAGAGCAATGACAGTAATCTTACAATGATATATAAATATCATGAAAATTATAGCCCATGGTCATGAAGTATTGCTAATGACAATTATATATATGAAAATATAGTCACTGACACATATCTATTACTATTGACAATAAAGCTACCATGATTCATATAACTGATATGACATATAATCAAAGCAAAAATATAAGAAACATTCAACTTATATTCACAAAGGCAATATAACCAACTGACAATATAGATACTGTTAATAGATAGTCGTTTTCGTATCATAGCAAAAATATAGACTCCAGGAACATATAGCCTCTGTGAAAAAACAGTAACTCAGACAGGATTCATCATAATGATATGGTCATAACATTATAGCTGTCATGGAATTGTAGTCACCATGACAAAATTATACAATGAAATAAAACACTATTGCAAAATAGTTACCATAATCAAAACACCAATCATGATTATATAATCAGCAGGTTGAATAAACAAGATCATATGTAAAAACCATGACAATTTCAAGTGACATGATGAGATGATATCCATTCACTTACACTACAATACCAATAAGTTTCCATGAAAATATTATCAATCATATAATCACAACAGTATTGTCACTAATTACAAAATATATCCCGAAAGACAAAATTAACCATAACAATATAGCCATCAACTTGATATAGCGACGAAGATAATGTAGCCAGGACGGCATTATATTGAAGGTAAGAATACAACCACCATGCCAATGTCTTCACCATGACAATGTAGCTACCATGAAAATATAATATCCTTGACTATGTAGCTACCATGATAAAATATACAATTGAAAAATATCCACAACAAGAGTTTAGCTGCTGAAACACTATATCGCTATGCCAACATCGCCAAAATGTTATTATTGCCATCATGATAATACACCGCCAGAAAAGAAATATATATACCCACTACTCGACAATATAGCTATTCTGACAATATTGTCAACATGAAAAGACAGTCACCTCCTTGTATATACAAAAAATGACAAATAGCCATCATGGCGATATAGTCATTTAGCAATACAGCCAATATGGTAACATAGTTAAGCATAACAATGTGATCTTAACGACAAGTAGCCAACATGACTCTATAGTCACGTTGACAATACAACTACCTGACAATACAGATAAACATGACAAGTACCGTCTCTAAGCAATATTGCCATCAATTTGACAAATTATATGACAATATAGATATTATGGCAACATAGTCATCATGACAATATACTCAGAAATGCAATATAATCGCCATGATAAAATATCCTACCATGAAAATATAGCCACCTACCATTTTGGTTTCCACTGCAATGTAGAAACAGTAATAAAAGATTTACCATGACAGTACTGAAACCATAACAGTATAGCATATCATGGCAATGTAGTCAGCTGATAATTTAATCAAAATGACAATTTCTCTTCTAATAATGGTATATCCTCAAGGGCAATATCAACACTATCAAAAAGCTTCTACGAAAATACAGTCATTATGACATTATAAAAATCATGATAAAAAAGTCACCATACAATATAGTTATCTTGGCAATATAGCCACTGTGACATTTTAGTCATAATGAATATAGTCGCTATGAAATATTTCACCATAAAAATATAATTATCATGATAATATTCCCCTTATGACAAGTGTGGAAGAGTTAAATAATGACAATATATCACCTATAAAAAGACCACCTTGCCAACATAGCTAAGGTGACGATATATACATTATAGCAATGTAACTAAAATGACAAGATAGCCAAAATGAGGCTATGGGCATAATGACAATACTGCCACTATGAAAATAGTACGACATAAATAGTACGATATAAATATCATGATAAAATAGTGACCATCGTAATATAGCAACTCTGAGATTATAGTTATTATGACAATACAGTCGCTATTAAATACTGTCACCTTAAAATAAGTTATCAAAATGATATAGCGCTTGTGACAAATATGCATGATTAGAAAATGACAGTATGTACCTATAAAAAGATCATTTGCCACTATATCAAGGTGACGATATATACATCATAGCAACGTAAAGAAAAAGAGATGATAACCAGAACGACGGTATGTTCATAATGACAATACTGCAACTATGAAAATATGTTACCCACGATTCTCCAGCTTCACTTACAATAAAGCCATCTTCACAAGAAAAGTACTATTGAAAAAATAGCAAACGACTATACAGCCATCAAGACAGTACAGCCACCATGACAATAATCTCTCGATATAAATCAATCGCCAGGACATGAGCGTCACCTTGATAATGAATATACAATGAGTACATGAACATCATGAAAATATAGCGTCCATATAAATATATTTGTCGTGAAAATATAGCCTCCATATAAATATCTTTAAAGTGACAGTTTCGCCCTTTTGATAATATAGTCAAGACGCTAATATATTCACCATAACAATAAAGCCACCATGATCACATAAATGATATGACAATATAGTCAACGCAACAATAAACGCATTTATAAATTCTATCCACTCTTAGAATACAGCCACATGAAAATATAGATACTGTGACAAAATAGTCATTTTTGGATCATAGCAAACATATAGCGTCCAAGAGAATATAGTCTCTATGACAAAATAGCGAAGAAGACAGGATTTATCATCACAATACAGTCACCTTGACAGTATAGCCAATAAAACAGTGGAACAACCATTAAAATGTACCTACCCTAACAATATAGATTACATTTAAATATAGTTACTATGACAAATTCATTACAATGAAATACAAAAGATATCACATTATAGTTTCGATAATCATACACCAATCATGATCATATAAGATAAAACCTTCAAAACAAAGCAAGGGTAGCGACAACGCAGGGAGGAATAGCTACAACCTAGCTCTGAAAGACGACAGCAGCTCCGTACACGTCGGTAGCTGGTACGCGACTGTCATCAGGTGACTACATTGTCATGATATGCTATATTGTCATGGTTTCAGTACTGTCGTAGTAAATGTATTATTATGTTAGCTATATTGCAGTGGCAGGGTGCCTAATTTTCATGGTAGGATAATTTTGTTATAGCGGTTATTTTGCATTTGTGATAATACTGTCATGGTGACTGTGTTCCAGTAATATCTATATTATCATTTAATTTGTTGAAGCGATTGCAATATTGTCGTAGAGACTCTAATGTCATGTTGCCTGTATTGTCATGATGGTTGCATGTCATCTTGACTATATAGTCATGTTGGTTATATTCCAGTTATGATTATATGCTTATGGTAAGTATATTGCCATGGTGACTATATTGTTAGGTGACTACATTGCCATGATAGCTATTTTTCATTTTTGTTATACTGTAAGGAGGTGACTGTCTTTTCATATTCAATATATTATCAGGGTAGCTATATTGTTAAGTTAGCTATATCAATGTGGTGCTTATTTTCTTTTTCTGGTAGTATATTGATATGATGCCTAGACTAACATTTTGGCGATATTGGCATGGTGATATAGTGTCTTAGCAAATAAACTGTTATTGTGGATATATTCCATGGGATTTTATTATCATGCCATTGTGGCTGTATTGTTATTTTCAATATAAAGCCATCCTAACTACATTTTCTTGGTAGCCATATTTACTTGCTGCCTATATTGCTATGGTTGATTCTGTCGTTGGGGATATATTTTGTCATTAACTACAATTTTTTTTAATCATATGATCATAATAATATTTTCATGTGGGCTAATTTGGTAATGTGAGTGCAAGTGTATGGATATCATATTATCATGTCACTATATTCTCATGGTTTTTATACTGTGATGGTGTTTATGTCAGCCTCCTGATGATATTATCATGATTGATATATGATTATGGTAACTAAATGGTAATGGCGATTATATTTCATTGTGACAATTTTGTCATGTTGCCTGCATTTTCATGGTAGCTATATTGTTATGGCAGGTACATTTTCATTGTTGTTTCATTGTTTTATCGGCTATACTGTCAAGGTGACTATATCTTAATTAAAAATCTTGTCTTAGTCGCTATTTTGTCATGGACACTATACTGTCCTGGAGCCTATATGTTTGCTATGATCGAAAGAGACTATTTTGTCACAGCATCAATATTGTCAGGTGCTATATTGCTATAATGAATATAATTGAAAGGCCTTCCTATTGTGCGTTGACTGTATTGTCATATCACATATATGATCATGGCTATATTGTTATAGTGAATATAGTGCCATCTTGACTATATATCATATTGGCTAAATTGTCATGGTATAGTATGTTGACATGGAAGCCTTATTTTCATGATGTTTATATAGTCAGTGAATTATATCGTGACATTACTGTCATAGTGGCTGTACTTTCATGGTGGCTATATAGTCGTTTGCTGTATTTTCATGTTACTCTTTTGTGAAGATTGCTTTATTGTCATGTAGCTATAGTGTCATGGGGGATATATTTTCATAGTAGCAGTATTGTCATTATAAACATACGTCATTTTGGCTATCTATTCTTTTGGTTATATTCGAAGATTTACATATCGTCACCTGGGCTATATTGTCAAGGTGATCTCTTTTATAGTTGCTATATTGTCATTTTTTTAGTCATGCATATTTTTTCATAAGCGATACATTATTGTGATAACTTTACTATTAAGGTGACAGTATATTGTCATTGTGACAATGTTGACATTATGATATAATCTCTTGTGGCTATATTGCTAAGATACTATACTGTCATGGTGACTATTTCATGATGATGGTTATAATGCAATTTGACTGCATTTTCATTGTAGCATATTTAAGGTGTTGATTGTGCCTTGAATGATATATATCAAAACGAAATTTCCTTTTTTTTTAAATTATCATGTGTGAATATTATTGCATGATATGCGATATTGTTATAGTTTCAGTACTGTCATGTTTAATGTATATTATGTTGGTTACATTACAATTAAAGTCTTAGTGGCAGGGTAACTATATTTTTATGGTTGGATCATTTTGCTATGACGATTTTATTGTATTTGTGAGTATATTCTCATGGTTACTGTGTTGCCGTAATTTCTATATTGTCCTGACACTACATATCCTGAAATCTATATTGTCATATCAGTTAATATCATCATGGTGGCTTTATTGTCATAGTGAATATTTGTCGTCGTGACTATATTATCATAAAGGCTAAATTGTCAAGGAAATATGTTGACATGAGGGCTCTATTTTCATGATATTCATAAAGTCATTGAAAGATTACTATCAAGGTGGACTTTAATAGCCTGGCGATTGATGTATTCGTGACATTATTGTCACGATAGCTGCATTGTCATGGTGGCTATATTGTCGTTTCCTTATTTTCAATGTTACTCTTTTGTGAAGATTGCTTTATTTTCATTGTACTATAGTGTATGGGAATATATTTTCGTAGTAGCAGTATTGTCATTATGAACATATCGTCATTTTGGCTATCTGCTCATTTTGGTTCATTGCGAAGATTTCATATCGTCACCTTCGCTATATTGGCAAGGTGATCTCTTTATAGTTGCTATATTGTCTTCTTTTAATCATGTATATTTTTCATGATTTATACATTATCTTGATAACTATATCATTAAAGTGACAGTATATTGTCATGGTGATATATTGTCATTATGACTACAATCTCTTAGTGGCTATATTGTAAGATAACTACATGTGACTACATTTTTATTGTAGCTTATTTAATGGTGTTGATTTACCCTTGGAGATATATCATTATAAAAACGGATATTTCATTTTTTTTAACTTATAGGTGAATACATTGTCATGATATGCTATGTTGTTTAGTTTCAGTACTGTCATGGTGAATGTATATTATGTTGGTCTACGTTACAATGAAGCCATAGTGCAGAGTGGCTATATTTTCATGGTTAATCATTTTGTTATTAGTATTTTATTGTATTTTTGAATATATTTCATAGTGACTGTGTTCCATAATTTCTATATAGTCATTTGATTTATTAATTGATGGCAGTATTGTCATAGAGACTGTATTGTCATGTTGCCTGTATGGTCATCATGGTTGTCTTGTCATCGTGACCTATGGTTATGATGGCTATACTGTCGTTAAGATTACATTCTTATGGTAACTATATTGCCATCAAGCTTTTTGTCAGAGTAGCTATATTGTTAAGTTAGCTATCTTATTGTGGTGGGTATTTTTTTTTTTGCTTTGGTATATTGCCATGATGGCTATACTAGAATTTTGGCAAGATTAGCATGGTGATATAGTGGTTCGCAGCCCAACTGTTTTTTGAACATTTTTTCATGGGAATACATTATCATGGATACCTACATTTTCAAGGTTACTATATTTCATGGAAGCTACATTGTAAAATGACGATATTGGCATGGCTGGTGTAATGTTATGTTCAGTATAACGCCATCCTGGCTAATTATCTTGGTCGCTATATCAACTTGATGGCTATATTGCTAAGTTCATTTCATGTTGGGGATGTATTTTGTCTTTACCTACAATTGGTTATGATTATATGATCATGATAATATTTCTATGACGCTTATTTGGCACTTGAGTGTACCTGTCTGGATTATCATATCATGTAAATTAGTCTGTCATGCTTTTAAACGGTGATGGTGCTTATGTGAAAATGCTGATTACATTATCATCATTATGTATGATTATTGTAATTATATAGCAATGGAATATCTTTTTGATCATTTCGGTATGTTGACTTCATTTTGATAGTAGTTATATTGGTTATGGCAGGTATATTTTCATGGTTCTGACATGTTTTATGGGCTATACTGTCAAGGGGGCTGTAAGTATGAATAAATTCTGTTTTGGACGATATTGTCTCCTGGACACTATATACTTTAGAGGCTATATGTTTCCTATGATCCGAAAGCGACTATTTTGTCACGGTATCTATATTGTCAGGTGGCTATATTGACGTTATGAACATATTCTGAATGTTTCTTTAATGTTGCGTTGACTATATTGTTATATAGTTATATGGCCATGGTGGTTTTGTTGTATTTGAATATATTGTAGTTGTGACTATACTATCATAATGGCTAAATTGTCATGGGAAATATGTTGATAGGATGCTATATTCTCATGATACTTTTATGGTAACCTAAAAAAAATTTTCAAGTTTACTCTAATATCACAGTGATTGATTTGTGTTGTAACATTATTGTTATGGTGGTTGTACAATCATGGTGACTATATTGTCGTTTGATGCGTTTTCAATGTTACTATTTAGTGAATATGGCTTTAATGTCAGTGTAGCTATACTTTCATTGGGAACAAATTTTCATAGTGACGCAATTGTCATTATGAATAAAGTCATTTTGGTTATCTCTAATTTGGGTTACATTGCTATGTTTATATATCGTCACCTTGGCTATATTGGGAATGTGATTTTTTTTATCGGTGGTATATTGTCATTTTTTAATCGTGCATATTCTGTTATAAGCGATTTATTATCATGATACCCATATCATTAAGATGAAAATATTGCATGGCGACTATATTGTCTTTATGACTATAATCTTATGATAACAATATAGGTACCCTGATATATAGGCAACATGAAAAGACAATAACCCCATTGTAATATAACAAAAAATAACAAATAGCCATCATGGCAATATATTCATTTAACAATATAGCCACAATGGCAATATAGTTACCATATCAATATAATCTTAATGGAAATATAACTACCATGACCATATAGACACGATGACAATACAACCACCAAGACAATACAGGAACCATGACATTACGTTATGACAATATTGCCATCAATCAACAAATCAAATGACAGTATAGATATTATGGCAACAGTCACCATGACAATATAACACACAAGTGGAATATAATCGACATAACAAATGATTATATTACGAAAATATAGCCACTCTGCCACTATGGCTTCCATTGGAATATAGCCAAAATAATAATACATATACAATGACATTACTGAAACCATAATAATATAGCATATCACGACAATGTAGTCCCCTAATGATTTAATCAAAATGAGAATCTCGTTTTATAATGATACATCCTCAAGGGCAAACCCAACACCAATATAAAAGCTACCGTGAAAATGTATCACCATGACATTATAACCATCATGATGAATAGACACCATGACAATAAAGTTACTTTGGCAAATATCCAACATGATATCATTGTCATAATAACAATATAGTCAAAATAGCAATATATAGTTACCGGAATGTTATAATTATCATGATAATGTATCACTTACGACAAAAAATGCATGATAAAAAAATGAAAATATAGCAACCTTAAAAAAAAGATTCTAAGTTGCTAATATTAAGCCAAATATATATATATTTATTTAGATAGAAATGTAACCAAAATAAGGAGATGGCCAAAATGACAGTATGTTCATAATGACAATAATTTCCACTATGAATATATATTCTCCATGACACTATAGGTACACTGACAGTAAAGCTATCTTCACAAAAGCGTAAAATTCAAATACAGCAAACTACAATATAGCCACCATGACAATACCGCCATTCTTGAAAATATCACGATTAACTTCAATCACCAGGACAATTGAGTCACCTTGACAGTAATCTTACAATGACTTATATATATCATGAAAATATAGCACCCATATCAAGATATTTGCTATGACAATTTAGCCATTATGAAAATATAGTCAGACGACAATCTATTCACTATGACAATAAAGCTACCATGATCATATAACTGATATGACAATATAATCAAAGCAAAAATATAGAAACATTCACTTATATTCACAATGGCAATATAACCACTGACAATATAGATACTGTTAATAGATAGTCGTTTTCCGGATCATAGCAAAAATATAGACTCCAGGACAATATAGCTCTGTGAAAAAACAGTGACTTAGACAGGATTCATCATCATGATATGTCATAACATTATAGCTGTCATGGATTTTAGTCACATGACAAAATTATCACAATGAAATAAATGACATTACAATATAGTTACTATAATCATACACCAATCATGATTATATAATCAGCAGGTTGACATAAACAAGATCATAGTGTAAAAACCATGACAATTTAAGTGACATGATGAGATGATATCCATTCACTTACACTTACAATGCCACATAAAGTTTTCATGAAAATATCATCATGATCATATAATCACAACAGTATTGTCACTAATTACAAAATATATCCCGAAAGACAAAATTGAACCATAACAATATAGCCATCAAGTTGATATAGCGACCAAGATAATGTAGCCAGGACGGCATAATTGAAAGTAAGAATACAACCACCATGCCAATGACTTCACCATGACAATTGTAGTACCATGAAAATATAGTAGCCTTGACTAGTAGCTACCATGATAAAATATACAATTGAAAAATATCCACAACAAGAGTTTAGCTGCTAAGACACTATATCGCCATGTCAATATCGCCAAAATGTTATTATTGCCATCATGATAATATACCGCCAGAAAAGAAATATATATACCCACTTCTCGACAATATAGCTATTCTGATAATATTGCCAACATGAAAAGACGTCACCTCCTTGTTATATAACAAAAATGACAAATAGCCATCATGGCGATATAGTGATTTAACAATACAGCCACTATGGTAATATAGTTACCATGAAAATGTGATCTTAACGACAATGTAGCCAACATGACTATATAGTCACGTTGACAATACAACTACTGTGACAATACAGATTACATGAAAGTACCGTCTCTAAGACAATATTGCCATCAATTTGACAAATTATATGACAATATAGATATTATGGCAACATAGTCACCATGACAACATACTCAGAAATACAATATAATCGCTATGATAAAATTATCCTACCATGAAAATATAGCCACCTACCATTTTGGTTTCCATTGCAATGTAGAAACATTAATAAAAGATTTACCATGACAGTACTGAAACCATAACAGTATACCATATCATGGCAATGTAGTCAGCTGATAATTTAATCAAAAAAACAATTTCTCTTCTATAATGGTATATCCTCAAGGGCAATATCAACACCATTAAAAAGCGTCTACAAAAATACAGTCATTATGACATTATAAAAATCATAATTAAAAAGTCACCATGACAATATAGTTATCTTGGCAACATAGCCACTGTGACATTATAGTCATAATGATAATATAGTCGCTATGACAATATTTTCACATAAAAATATAATTATCATGATAATATTTCGCTTATGAGAAATTATGCAAGAGTTTAAAAATGACAGTATATCACCTATAAGAAGATAACCTTACCAATATAGCTAAGGTGACGATATATACATTATAGCACTGTAACTAAAATGAAAAGATAGCTAAAATGACGGTATGGTCATAATGACAATACTGCCACTATGAAAATATGTTCCCCATGACACTATAGCTACACTGACAACAAAGCCATATTCACAAAAGAGCAACATTGAAAATACAGGAAACCAGAATATAGCCACCATCTCAGTTCAGCCACCATGATAATAATGTCACGATACAAATTGTCACCATGTCATTAGTCACCTTGATAATAAACTTACAAAGACTATATAAATATCATGAAAATATAGCCTCCATGTCAACATGTGTGTCATGATAATCTGGCCATTATGATAAGACATGAAGGCAATTTATTCACTATAACAATATAACCACAGTGATCATATAACTGATATGATTATACATTCAAAGAAGCAAAAAAGAAATATACAAATCATATTCAATATGGCAGTATAACTACATGACATTATAGATACTGTGACAAATAGTCGCTTTTGAATCATAGCAAAAATATAGCCGGCAAGACAACATAGTCTCTATGACAAAATATCGACCAAGATAGGTTATATCATTATAATATAGACACCTTGACAGTATAGACCAAAAACAATGTAACAATCATGAAACTGTACCTGCCAAAACATTATAGATGTCATGAAATTTTAGTCAACATGACAAAATTATCATAATGAAATATCATCGGCATTACAATATATTTACCATAATCATAGACCAATTATGATCATATAATCAGCAGGTTAACATAAACAACATCACAGTATAAAAACCATGACTGTGTAAGTGACATGATGATGTGATATCCATACTCTTACACTTACAATACCAAAGAAGCCGCCATGAATATACTGTTATCATGATCATATAATCACAACAATATTGTAGGTAGTAACAAATACATCCCCAACGACAAAATTAATCATGGCAATGTTGCCATCAACTTGCTATACCGACCAAGATAATATAGCGAGCATTGTATTGAGAATTGCAATTCAGCCACCGTACCAATGTCGTCACCATGACAATATAGCTACCATGAAAATATAGTAACGTGGATAATATAGCTGCCATGGCAAAATATTCAAGATAGAAAATACCCAAAAGATAGCCACAACAAGAGTTTAGCTGCTAAGACGATATATCACCATGCCAATATCTCTAAAATGTTAGTATAGCCATCATGGCTATATTTATTTATATTTATTTATTGTACTTTGTCGCTGTCTCCCGCGTTTGCGAGGTAGCGCAAGGAAACAGACGAAAGAAATGGCCCAACCCCCCCCATACACATGCATATACATACGTCCACACACGCAAATATACATACCTACACAGCTTTCCATGGTTTACCCCAGACGCTTCACATGCCTTGATTCAATCCACTGACAGCACGTCAACCCCGTTATACCACATCGCTCCAATTCACTCTATTCCTTGCCCTCCTTTCATCCTCCTGCATGTTCAGGCCCCGATCACACAAAATCTTTTTCACTCCATCTTTCCACCTCCAATTTGGTCTCCCTCTTCTCCTTGTTCCCTCCACCTCCGACACATATATCCTCTTGGTCAATCTTTCCTCACTCATCCTCTCCATGTGCCCAAACCACTTCAAAACACCCTCTTCTGCTCTCTCAACCACGCTCTTTTTATTTCCACACATCTCTCTTACCCTTACGTAACTCACTCGATCAAACCACCTCACACCACACATTGTCCTCAAACATCTCATTTCCAGCACATCCATCCTCCTGCGCACAACTCTATCCATAGCCCACGCCTCGCAACCATACAACATTGTTGGAACTACTATTCCTTCAAACATACCCATTTTTGCTTTCCGAGATAATGTTCTCGAATTCCACACATTCTTCAAGGCTCCCAGAATTTTCGCCCCCTCCCCCACACTATGATCCACTTCCGCTTCCATGGTTCCATCCGCTGCCAGATCCACTCCCAGATATGTAAAACACTTCACTTCCTCCAGTTTTTCTCCATTCAAACTCACCTCCAATTGACTTGACCCTCAACCCTACTGTACCTAATAACCTTGCTCTTATTCACATTTACTCTTAACTTTCTTCTTCCACACACTTTACCAAACTCAGTCACCAGCTTCTGCAGTTTCTCACATGAATCAGCCACCAGCGCTGTATCATCAGCGAACAACAACTGACTCACTTCCCAAGCTCTCTCATCCCCAACAGACTTCATACTTGCCCC
Organism: Panulirus ornatus; assembly: GCF_036320965.1. Taxonomy (NCBI): domain Eukaryota; kingdom Metazoa; phylum Arthropoda; class Malacostraca; order Decapoda; family Palinuridae; genus Panulirus; species Panulirus ornatus. The sequence goes on along the minus strand of NC_092278.1, from coordinate 9,834,404 downwards.
TCTTTCCAAAACTCTTGCATTTACCTCCATAACAACCCCATCCATAAACAAATTAAACAACCATGGAGACATCACACACCCCTGCCGCAAACCTACATTCACTGAGAACCAATCACTTTCCTCTCTTCCTACACGTACACATGCCTTACATCCTCGATAAAAACTTTTCACTGCTTCTAACAACTTTTCTCCCACACCATATATTCTTAATACCTTCCACAGAGCATCTCTATCAACTCTATCATATGCCTTCTCCAGATCCATAAATGCTACGTACAAATCCATTTGCTTTTCTAAGTATTTCTCACATACATTCTTCAAAGCAAACACCTGATCCACACATCCTCTACCACTTCTGAAACCACACTGCTCTTCTCCAATCTGATGCTCTGTACATGCCTTCACCCTCTCAATCAATACCCTCCCATATAATTTACCAGGAATACTCAACAAACTTATACCTCTGTAATTTGAGCACTCACTCTTATCCCCTTGGCCTTTGTACAATGGCACTATGCACGCATTCCGCCAATCCTCAGGCACCTCACCATGAGTCATACATTAAAAAACCTTACCAACCAGTCAACAATACAGTCACCCCCTTTTTTAATAAATTCCACTGCAATACCATCGAAACCTGCTGCCTTGCCGGCTTTCATCTTCCGCAAAGCTTTCACTACCTCTTCTCTGTTTACCAAATCATTTTCCCTAACCCTCTCACTTTGCACACCACCTCGACCAAAACACCCTATATCTGCCACTCTATCATCAAACACATTCAACAAACCTTTGAAATACTCACTCCATCTCCTTCTCACATCACCACTACTTGTTATCACCTCCCCATTTGCGCCCTTCACTGAAGTTCCCATTTGCTCCCTTGTCTTACGCACTTTATTTACCTCCTTCCAGAACATCTTTTTATTCTCCCTAAAATTTAATGATACTCTCTCACCCCAACTCTCATTTGCCCTTTTTTTCACCTCTTGCACCTTTCTCTTGACCTCCTGTCTCTTTCTTTTATACATATCCCACTCAATTGCATTTTTTCCCTGCAAAAATCGTCCAAATGCCTCTCTCTTCTCTTTCACTAATACTCTTACTTCTTCATCCCACCACTCACTAACCTTTCTAATCAACTCACCTCCCACTCTTCTCATGCCACAAGCATCTTTTGCGCAATCCATCACTGATTCCCTAAATACATCCCATTCCTCCCCCACTCCCCTTGCTTCCATTGTTCTCACCTTTTTTAATTCTGTACTCAGTCTCTCCTGGTACTTCCTCACACAGGTCTCCTTCTCAAGCTCACTTACTCTCACCACCCTCTTCACCCCAACATTCACTCTTCTTTTCTGAAAACCCATACAAATCTTCACCTTAGCCTCCACAAGATAATGATCAGACATCCCTCCAGTTGCAAGTCTCAACACATTAACATCCAAAAGTCTCTCTTTCATGGCTATATATCAACACAAAAAATACTCATCACAACGATGTAGCTAACTTGACAATATACTTCTCTGACAATATAGGTAACATTAAAAGACAGCCACTTCCTTGAAATATGAAAAAAAAAGACAAATAGCCATTATGGCAATATGGTAACTAAACAATATAGCCATCATGGAAATAAGGTAACCAAACAATATAGCCATCATGGCAATATGATTACCATAGCAATGTATCTTAATGGCAGTATAGTCACCATGTCCTTATAGTCACGATGACAATACAACTAATATGACAATATAGAAAACATCAAAATACAGTCTCTAAGACAATATTGACACTAATTCAAGTTAAATGACAATATAGATATTATGGCAACACAATCACGATGACAATATACTCAAAAATGTTATATAATCGTCATAATAAAATGATCCTACCATGAAAATATAGTCACCCTGCCACTATGGCTTCCATTACAATATAGCCACAATAAGAAAACTCACCAGGACAGTACTGAAACCATAACAATGTAGCATATCATGAATATGAAGTCACTTTATCATTTAATGAAAAATAAATATTTCGCTTCTATTATGGTATAACCTCAGGAACAAAATTTTATACACCATTAAAAAGCTGCCATGAAAATACAGTCACTATGACATAAATATCATGATAAAATAGTGACCATGGCAATATAGCCACTCTGAGATTATAGTCATTATGACACTATAGTCGCTATTAGAATACTTCCACCTTAAAAATTAAAGTTATCAAAATGATATATCGCTTATGACAAAATATGCATGATTAGAAAGTGACAGTATTCCACCTATGAAAAAGATCACCTTGCCACTAGAGTCAAGGTGAAGATATATACATCATAGCAACGTAAAGAAAAAGAGATGATAACCAGAACGATGGTATGTTCATAATGACAATACTGCAACTATGAAAATATGTTCCCCACGATTCTTCAGCTTCACTGACAATAAAGCCATCTTCACAAAAAGAGTACTATAGAAAAAATAGCAAACGACTATACAGCCATGAAGACTTTACAGCCACCATGACAATAATCTCTCGATACAAATCAATCGCCAGGACATTAGCGACACCTTGATAATGAATATACAATGAGTACATGAACATCATGAAAATATAACGTCCATATAGATATATTTGTCGTGAAAATATATCATATATGCATATCTTTAAAGTGACAGTTTCGCCATTCTGATAATATATTCAAGACGCTATTATATTCACCATAACAATAAAGCCACCATGATCACATAAATGATATGACAATATAGTCAACGCAACAATAAACCCATTAATAAATTATATCTACTCTGAGAATACAGCCACATGAAAATATAGATACTGTGACAAAATAATCACTTTTGGATCATAGCAAACATATAACGTCCATGACAATATAGTCTCTATGACAAAATAGCGAAGAAGACAGGATTTATCATCACAATACAGACACCTTGACAGTATAGCCAATAAAACAGTGGAACAACCATGAAAATGTACCTACCATAACAATATAGCTTACATGAAAATATAGTTACTATGACAAATTCATTACAATGAAATACAAACGATATCACATAATGGTTTCGATAATCATACACCAATCATGATCATATAAGATAAAACCTTCAAAACAAAGCAAGGGTAGCGACAACGCAGGGATTAATAGCTACAACCTAGCTCTGAAAGACGACAGCAGCTACGTACACGTCGGTAGCTGGTGAGCGACTGTCATCAGGTGATTACACTGTCATGATATGCTATATTGTCATGGTTTCAGTACTGTCGTAAACAATGTATTATCATGTTAGCTATATTGCAGTGACAGGGTGGCTAAATTTTCATGGTAGGATAATTTTCTTATCGCAGTTATATTGCATTTGTGATAATACTATCATGGTGACTGTGTTCCAGTAATATCTATATTATCATTCAATTTGTTGAATCGATTGCAATATTGTCGTAGAGACTCTAATGTCATGTTGCCTGTATTGTCATGATGGTTGCATGTCGTCTTTACTATATAGTCATGTTGGTTATATTCCAGTTATGATTACATGTTTATGGTAACTATATTGACATGGTGACTATATTGATAGATGAGTACATTGCCATGATAGCTATTTTTCATTTTTGTTATACTGTAAGAAGGTGACTGTCTTTTCATATTGAATATATTATCAGGGTAGCTATATTGTTAAGTTAGCTATATCATTGTGGTGCTTATTTTCTTTTTCTGGTGTTATGTTGCCATGATGCTTAGACTAACATTTTGGCGATAATGGCATGGTGATATAGTGACAGCATATAAACTGTTATTGTAGATATGTTCCATGAGATTTTATTATCATAGTAGCTACATTGTCAATGTTACTATATTTTCATGGTAGCTACATTGTCATGGTGACAATTTTGCCATCGTAGCAGTATTGTTATTTTCAATATAATGCCATCCTAACTATATAATCTTGGTCGCTATATTTACTTGCTGGCTATATTGCTGTGGCTAATTTTGTCGTTGGGGATACATTTTGTCATTAACTACATTTCTTTTTAATCATATGATCATGATAACAATATTTTCATAGCCGCTTATTTGGTAATGTGAGTCCAAGTGTACAGATATATCATCATGTCACTATATTGTCATGGTTTTTATACTGTGATGGTGTTTAAGTCAGCCTCCTGATGATATTATCATGATTGATATATAATTATGGTAACTAAATTGTAATGGCGATTATATTTCATTGTGACAATTTTATCATTTTGCCTGCATTTTCATGGTAGCTATATTGTTATGGCAGGTACATTTTCATTGTTGTTTCATTGTTTTATCGGCCATACTGTAAAGATGATTATATATTAATCAAAAATCTTGTCTTAGTCGCTATTTTGTCATGGGCACTATACTGTCCTGAAGCCTATATGTTTGCCATGATCCGAAAGAGACTATTTTGTCACAACATCAATATTGTCAGGTGCTTATATTGTAATAATGAATATAATTTGAAGGTTTCCTTGTTGTTGCGTTGACTGTATTATCATATCACTTATATGATCATAGTTATATTGTTATAGTGAATATATTGCCGTCTTGACCATATTATCATATTGGCTAAATTGTCATGGTAAGTATGTTGACATGGAAGCCTTATTTTCATGATGTTTATATAGTCAGTGAATCATATCGTGATATTATTGTCATAGTGGCTGTACTTTGATGGTGGCTATATAGTCGTTTGCTGTATTTTCACTGTTACTCTTTTGTGAAGATTGCTTTATTGTCATTACTATTACTATCATAACATTATTGTCATGATAGCTGCATTGTCATGGTGGCTATATTGTCGTTTCCTGTATTTTCAATGTTACTCTTTTTTGAAGATTGCTTTATTGTCATTGTAGCTATAGTGTCATGGGGAATATATTTTCGTAGTAGCAGTATTGTCATTATGAACATATCGTCATTTTGGCTGTCTGCTCATTTTGGTTACATTGCGAAGATTTACATATCGTCACTTTGGCTATATTAGCAAGGTGATCTCTTTATAGTTGCTATATTGTCATTCTTTTAATCATGTATATTTTTTCATGAGTGATACATTATCTTGATAACTATATCATTAAAGTGAAAGTATATTCTCATGGTGACTATATTGTCATTATGACTACAAACACTTAGTGGCTATATTGCTAAGATAATTACATGTGACTACATTTTCATTGTAACTTATTTAATGCTGTTGATTTACCTTTTGAGATATATCATTATAAAAACGGATATTTCATTTTGTTTAAATTATGAGGTGAATACATTGTCATGACATGATATATTGTTATAGTTTCAGTACTGTCAAGGTGAATGTGTATTATGTTGGCTACATTACAATGGAAGCCATAGTGGCAGGGTGGCTATATTTTCATGGTTTGATCATCAGTATTTTATTGTATTTTTGAATATATGGTCATAGTGACTGTGTTGCCATAATTTCTATATAGTCATTTGATTTATTAAATTGATGGCAATATTGTTATAGAGACTGTATTGTCATGTTGCCTGTATGGTCATCATGTTTGTCTTGTCATCGTGACTCTATGGTCATGATGGCAATATTGTCATTAAGATTACTTTCTTATGGTAACTATATTGCCATCATGGCTTTTAGTCAGAGTAGCTATATTGTTAAGTTAGCTATCTTATTGTTGTGGGTATTTTTTTTTCCTTTTGGTATATTGCCATGATGGCTATACTAGAATTTGGCAAGATTAGCAGGGTGATATAGTGTTCGCAGCCCAACTGTTGTTTTGGACATTTTTTCATGGGAATACATTACCATGGTACCTATATTGTCAAGGTTAATATATTTCATGCAAGCTACATTGTAAAGATGACGATATTGGCATGGCGGGTGTTTTGTTATGTTCAATAAAACGCCATCCTGGCTACATTATCTTGGTCGCTATATCAACTTGATGGCTATATTGCTACGGTCAATTTCATCATTGGGGATGTATTTTGTCTTTACCTACAATTTGGTTGTGATTATATGACCATGATAATATTTCTATGACGGCTTATTTGGCATCTTGATTTTATCTGTCTGGATATCATATCATCATGTAACTTAGTCTGTCATGCTTTTAAACGGTGATGGTGCTTATGTGAAAATCCTGATTACATTATCATCATTAATGTATTATTATTGTAACTATATAGCAATAGCAATATCTTTTTTGATCATTTTGGTATGTTGAATTCATTTTCATAGTAGTTATATTGTTATGGCAGGTACATTTTCATGGTTTTGACATTGTTTTATGGGCCATACTGTCAAGGCGGCTGTATAGTATTGATAAATTCTGTTTTGGAAGCTATTGTCTCCTGGACACTATATACTTTAGAGGCTATATGTTTCCTATGATCCGAAAGCGACTATTTTGTCACGGTATATATATTGTCAGGTGGCTATATTGACGTTGTGAACATATTCTGAATGTTTCTTTAAAGTTGCGTTGACTATATTGTTATATCACTTATATAGCCATGGTGGCTTTGTTGTTATAGTCAATATATTGTAGTTGTGACTATACTATCATAATAGCAAAATTGTCATGGGAAATATGTTGATATGGATGTTATATTCTCATGATACTTTTATGGTAATTGTAAACATTTTTTCAAGTTTACTCTAATATCACAGTGATTGATTTATGTTGTAACATTATTGTTATGTTGGTTGTACAATCATGGTGGCTTTATTGTCATTTGATGCGTTTTCAATGTTATTATTTAGTGAATATGGCTTTAATGTCAGTGTAGCTATACTTTCATTGGGAACAAATTTTCATAGTGACGCAATTATCATTATGAAATAAAGTCATTTTGGCAATCTTGTAATTTGGGTTACATTGCTATGTTATATATATCGTCACCTTGGCTATATTAGGAAGGTGATTTTTTTATAGGTTGTATATTGTCATTTTTTAATCGTGCATATTATGTTATAAGCGATATATTATCATGATACCCATATCATTAAGGTGAAAATATTGGTATGGCAACTATATTGTCTTTATGACTGTAAACTTATGATAACAATATAGGTACCCTGATATATAGGAAACATGAAAAGACAATCACCCCCTTGTAATGTAACAAAAAATAACAAATAGCCATCATGTCAATATATTCATTTAACAATATAGCCGCCATGGCAATATAGTTACCATAACAATATAATCTTAATGGAAATATAACTGCCATGACCATATAGACACGATGACAATACAACCAACAAGACAATACAGGAACCATGACATTATATTATGACAATATAGCCACCAATTCAACAAATCAAATGACAGTATAGATATTATGGCAACAATCACCATAACAATATACACACAAGTGGAATATAGTCGACATAACAAAATGATTATGTTATGAAAATATAGCCACTCTGCCAGTATGGCTTCCATTGGAATAACTCCAACATAATAATACATACACAATGACATTCCTGAAACCATAACAATATAGCATATCACGACAATGTCGTCCCCTAATGATTGAATCAAATGAGAAACTCGTTTTATAATGATTCATGCTCAAGGGCAAACCCATCACAAATATAAAAGCTACCGTGAAAATGTAGTCACCATGACATTATAACCGTCATGATGAAATAGACACCATGACAATAAAGGTACTTTGGCAAGACATCCAACATGATATCATTGTCATAATAACAATATAGTCAAAGTGCCAATATATAGTTACCGGAATGTTATAGTTATTAAAATAATGTATCATTTACGACAAAAAATGCATGAATAAAAAATGAAAATATAGCAACCGTAAAAAAAGATCACGTTGCTAATATAGCCAAAGTGATGATATATTTATGATAGAAATGTAACCAAAATAACTAGATGACCAAAATGACAGTATGTTCATAATGACAATAATTCCACTATGAAAATATATTCTCCATGACACTATAGGTACACTGACAGTAAAGCTATCTTCACAAAAGCGTTATATTAAAATACAGCAAACTACAATATAGCCACCATGACAACACAACAATCTTGACAATAATATCACGATATAACTTAATCACCAGGACAATAGAGTCACCTTGACAGTAATCTTACAATGACTTTATAAATATCATGAAAATATAGCCCCCATGTCAAGATATTTGTTATGACAAGTTAGCCATTATGAAAATATAGTCACGACTACAATCTGTTCACTATGACAATAAAGCTACCATGATCATATAACTGATATGACAATATAATCAAAGAAAGAATATTGAAACATTCAACTTATATTCACAACGGCAATATAACCACCTGACAATATAGATACTGTTAATAGATAGTCGTTTTCGGATCACAGCAAAAATATAGACTCCAAGACCATATAGTCTCTGTGAAAAAACAGTGACTCAGACAGGATTTATCATAATGATATGGTCATAACATTATAGCTGTCATGGAATTTTAATCAACATGACAAAATTATCTCAATGAAATAAAGCGGCATTACTTTATAGTTACCATAATCATACACCAATCATGATTACATAATCAGCAGGTTGACATAAACAAGATCATACTGTAAAAACCATGACAATTTAAATGACATGATGAGATGATATCCATTCTCTTACACTTACAATACCATATAAGTTTCCATGAAAATATTATCATGATCATGTAATCACAACAGTATTGTCACTGATTACAAAATATATCCCGAAAGACAAAATTAATCATAATATAACCGTCAAGTTGATATAGCGACCAAGATAATGTAGCCAGGACGGCATCATATTGAAAGTAAGAATACAACCACCATGCCAATGTCTTCACCATGACAATGTAGCTACCATGAAAATGCAGTAACCTTATGTATGTAGCTACCCTGATAAAATATACAACTGATAAATATCCACAACAATAGTTTAGCTGCTAAAACACTATATCGCCATTTAAATATCGCCAAAATCGTATCATTGCCATCATGATAATATACCGCCAAAAAAGAAATATATATACCCACTTCTCGACAATATAGCTATTCTGACAATATTGCAAACATGAAAAGACAGTCACCTCCTTGTTATATAAAAAAATGACAAATAGCTATCATAGCGATATAGTGATTTAACAATACAGCCACTATGGTAATATAGTTACCATAAAAATGTGATCTTAACGACAATGTAGCAAACACGACTATATAGTCACGTTGACAATACAACCACCATGACAGTACAGATAACATGAAAGTACCGTCTCTAAGACAATATTGCCATCAATTTGACAAATTATATGACAATATAGATATTATGGCATGTTAACAGAATCACTATGACAATATACTCAGAAATGCAATATAATGGCCATAATAAAATTATCCTACCATGAAAATATAGCCACCTACCATTTTGGTTTCCATTGCAATGTAGAAACAGTAAAAAGAAATTTACCATGACAGTACTGAAACCATAACAGTATACCATATCATGACAATGTAGTCAGCTGATAATTTAATCAAAATAACAATTTCTCTTCTATATTGGTATATCCTCAAGGGCAATATCAACATCATTATAAAAGCTTCCTCTAAAATACAGTCATTATGACAAAAATCATGATAAAAAAGTCACCATGACAACATAGTTATCTTGGCAATATAACCACTGTGACATTATAGTCATAATGATAATATAGTCGCTATGACAATATTGTCACAATGAAAATATAATTATCATGATAATATTTCGCTTATGACAAAGTATGCAAGAGTTAAATAATGACAATATATCACCTATAAAAAGATCACTTACCAATATAGCTAACTTGACGATACATACATTATAGCAATGTTACTAAAATGAAAAGATAGCCAAAATGACGGTATGGTCATAATGACAATACTGCCACTATCAAAATATACTCCCCATGACACTATAGCTACACTGACAACAAAGACATATACACAAAAGAGCAACATTGAAAATACAGCAAACGAGAATATAGCCACCATCATAGTTCAGCCACCATGATAATAATGTCACGATACAAATTGTCACCATGTCATTAGTCACCTTGATAATAAACTTACAATGACTATATAAATATTATGAAAATATAGCCTCCATGTCAACATGTCTGCCATGATAATCTGGCCATTATGATAATATAGTCATGACGGCAATTTATTCACTATAACAATTTAGCCACAGTGATCATATAACTGATGTGATAATATAGTCAAACAAGCAAAAAAGAAATATACAAATCATATTCACTATGGCAGTATAACTACATGACAATATAGATACTGTGACAAATAGTCGCTTTTGAATCATAGTAAACATATAGCTGGTAGGACAACATAGTCTCTATGACAAAATAGTGACCAAGACAGGTTATATCATTATAATATAGACACCTTGACAGTATAGACCAAAAACAATGTAAACAATCATGAAACAGTACCTGCCAAAACATTGTAGTTTTCATGAAATTTTAGTCAACATGACAGAATTATCATAATGAAATACCATCGGCATTACAATATATTTACCATAATCATAGACAAATCATGATCATATAATCAGCATGTTGACATAAACAATATCACAGTATAAAAACCATGACAGTGTAAGTGACATGATGATATGATATCCATACACTTACACTTACAATACCAAAGAAGCCGCCATGAATATATTGTTATCATGATCATATAATCACAACAATATTGTAGGTAGTGACAAATATATCCCCAACGACAAAATTAATCATCGCAATGTTGCCACAAACTTGTTATAGCGAAAAAGATAATGTAGCCAGCATTTTATTAAGAATTGCAATACAGCCACCGTGCCAATGTCGTCACCATGACAATATACCTACCATGAAAATATAGTAACGTTGATAATGTAGCTGCCATGGCAAAATATTCAAGATAGAAAATACCCAAAAGATAGCCACAACAAGAGTTTAGCTGCTAAGATGATATATTACCATGCCAATATATCTACAATGTTAGTATAGCCATTATAACAATATATCAACAGAAAAAATACTCATCACAACGATATAGCTAACTTGACAATATACTTCTCTGACAATATAGGTAACATTAAATGACAGGCACCTCCTTGAAATGTAAAAGAAAAAATATGACAAATAGCCATCATAGCAATATGGTAACAAAACAATATAGCCATCATGGCAATATGGTAACCAAACAATATAGCCATCACGGCAATATGATTATCATAGCAGTGTATCTTCAATGGCAATATAGTCACAATGTCCTTATAGTCACGATGACAATACAACTAATATGACGATACAGAAAACTTCAAAATACAGTCTCTAAGACAATATTGCCACTAATTCAACAAGTTAAATGACAATATAGATATTATGGCAACACAATCACGATGACAATATACTGAAAAAATGTTATATAATCGTCATAATAAAATCATCCTACCATGAAAATGTAGTCACCCTGCCACTATGGCTTCCATTACAATATAGCCATAATAACAAAACATTCACTACGACAGTACTGAAACCATAACAATATAGCATATCATGAAAATGTAGTCACTTGATCATTTAATGAAAAATGAAAATTTCGCTTCTATTATGGTATAACCTCAGGGACAAAATTTTATACACAATTAAAAACCTGCAATGAAAATACAGTCACTATGACATAAATATCATGATAAAATAGTGACCATGGCAATATAGTCACTCTGAGATTATAGTCATTATGACAAAATAGTCGCTATTAAAATACTGTCACCTTAATAATAAAGTTATCAAAATGATATATCGCTTGTGACAAAATATGCATGATTAGAAAATGACAGTATACCACCTATAAAAAAGATCACCTTGCCACGTAAAGAAAAAGAGATGATAACCAGAACGACGGTATGTTCATAATGACAATGTTGCAACTATGAAAATATGTTCCCCAAGATTCTCCAGCTTCACTGACAATAAAGCCATCTTCACAAAAAGAGTACTATTGAAAAATAGAAAACGACTATACAGCCATCAAGACAGTATAGCTACCATGACAATAATCTCTCGATATAAATCAATTGCCAGGACATTAGCGTCATCTTGATAATGAATATACAATGAGTATATGAATATCATGAAAATATAGTGTCCATATAAATATATTTGTCGTGAAAATATAGCCTCCATATGAATATCTTTAAAGTGACAGTTTCGCCATTCTGATAATATAGTCAAGACGCTAATATATTCACCATAACAATCAAGCCACCATGATCACATAAATGATATGACAATATAGTCAACGCAACAATAAACGCATTTATTAATTATATCCACTCTGAGAATACAGCCACATGAAAATATAGATACTGTGACAAAATAGTCACTTTTGGATCATAGCAAATATATAACTCTAAGAAAATATAGTCTCTATGACAAAATAGCGAAGAAGACAGGATTTATCATCACAATACAGTCACCTTGACAGTATAGCCAATGAAACAGTGGCACAACCATGAAATGTACCTACTATAACAATATAGCTTACATGAAAATATAGTTACTATGACAAATTCATTACAATGAAAAACAAACGATATCACATTATGGTGTCGATAATCATACACCAGTCATGATCATATAAGATAAAACCTTCAAAACAAAGGAAGGGTAGCGACAACGCAGGTAGGAATAGCTACAACCTAGCTCTGAAAGGCGACAGCAGCTCAGTACACGTCGGTAGCTAGTGGGCGACTGTCATCAGGAGATTACATTGTCATGATATGCTATATTGTCATGGTTTCATTACTGTCGTAGTGAATGTATTATCATGTTAGCTATATTGCAGTGGCAGGGTGGCTAAATTTTCATGATAGGATAATTTTGTTATCGCGGTTATATTGCATTGGTGATAATACTGTCATGGTGACTGTGTTCCAGGAATATCTATATTATCATTTAATTTGTTGAAACGATTACAGTATTGTCGTAGAGACTCTAATGTCATGTTGCCTGTATTGTCATGATGGTTGCATGTCATCTTTACTATATAGTCATGTTGGTTATATTCATGTTATAATTACATGGTTATGGTAACTATATTGCCATGGTGACTATATTGAAAGGTGACTACATTGCTATGATAGGTATTTTTCATTTTTGTTATCCTGTAAGGAGGTGACGGACTTTTCATATTGAATATATTATCAGGGTAGCTATATTGTTAAGTTAGCTATATGATTGTGGTACTTATTTTCTTTTTCTGGTGGTATATTACCATGATGCCTAGACTAACATTTTGGCGATATTGGCATGTTGATATAGTAACTTAGCAAATAAACTGTTATTGTGGATATGTTCCATGGGATTTTATTATCATAGTAGCTACATTGTCAATGTTACTATATTTTCATGGTAGCTACATTGTCATTGTGACGATATTGCCATTGTGGCTGTATTGTTATTTTCAATATAATACCATCATAACTATATTGTCTTGGCCGCTATATTTACTTGCTGGCTATATTGCTATGGTTAATTTTGTCTTTGGGGATATATTTTGTCATTAACTACAATTTTGTTTTAATCATATGATCATGATAACAATATTTTCATGGCGACTTATTTGGTAAGGTGAGTGCAAGTGTATAGATATCATATCATCATGTCACTATATTGTCAAGGTTTTTATACTGTGATGGTGTTTATGTCAGCCTCCTGATGATATTATCATGATTGATATATGATTATGGTAACCGAATTGTAATGGCGATTATATTTCATTGTGACAATTTTGTCATGTTGCCTGCATTTTCATGGTACCTATATTGTTATGGCAGGTACATATTCATGTTTGTTTCATTGTTTTATCGGCTAAACAGTCAAGATGATTATATACTAATTAAAAATCTTGTCTTAGTCGCTATTTTGTCAAGGACACTATATTGTCCTGAAGCCTATATGTTTGCTATAATCCGAAAGAGACTATTTTGTCACAACATCAATATTGTCAGGTGCTTATATTGTAATAATGAATATAGTTTGAAGGCTTCCTTATTGTTGCGTTGACTGTATTGTCATATCACTTATATGATCATGGTTATATTTTTATAGTGAGTGTATTGCCGTCTTGACTATATTATCATATTGGCTAAATTGTCATGGTAAGTATGTTGACATGGAAGCCTTATCTTCATGATGTTTATATAGTCAGTGAATTATATCGTGACATTTTTGTCATAGTAGTGTGTACTTTCATTGTGGCTATATAGTCGTTTGCTGTATTTTCACTGTTACTCTTTTGTGAAGATTGCTTTATTGTCATTGTACCTATAGTGTCATGGGAGATATATCTTCATAGCAGCAGTATTGTCATTATAAACATACCGTCATTTTGGCTATCTACTCATTTTGGTTATATTGCGAAGATTTGAATATCGTCACCTTAGCTATATTGTCAAGGTGATCTCCTTTATATTTGCTATATTGTCATTTTTTTTAATCATGCATATTTTATCATAAGCGATACATTATCGTGATAACTTTACTATTAAGGTGACAATATATTGTCATTGTGACAATGTTGACATGATGACTATAATCTCTTAGTGGCTATATTGCTAAGATAACTATACTCTCATGGTCACTATTTCATGATGATGGTTAAAATGACAGTTTGACTGCATTTTCATTGTAGCATATTTAATGGTGTTGATTTTGCCCTTGAAGATATATCACAAAAACGAAAATGTCCTTTTTCTTTAAATATTATATGAATATATTGCCATGATATGCGATATTGTTATAGTTTCAGTACTGTCATGTTGAATGAATATTATGTTGGTTACATTACAATTAAAGTCATAGTGCCAGGGTAACTATATTTTCATGGTTGGATCATTTTGTTATGACGATATTATTGTATTTGTGAGTATATTCTAATGGTTACTGTGTTCTCGTAATTTCTATATTGTCCTGGACACTACATATCCTGTAATCTATATTGTCATATCAGTTTTATGATCATGGTAGCTTTATTGTCATAATGAATATCTTGTAGTCGTGACGATATTATCATAATGGCTAAATTGTCATAGGAAATATGTTGACATGAGGGCTATATTTTCATGATATCTCATAAAGTCATTGACAGATTACTATCAAGGTGATTCAAATAGCCTGGCGATTGATGTATATCGTGACATTATTGTCACGATACCTGCATTGTCATGGTGGCTATATTGTCGTTTTCTATATTTTCAATGTTACTCTTTTGTGAAGATTGCTTTATTGTCATTGTAGCTATAGTGTCAAGGGGAATATATTTTCGTAGTAGCAGTATTGTCATTATGAACATATCGTCATTTTGGCTATCAGCTCATTTTAGTTACTTTGCGAAGATTTACATATCGTCACCTTGGCTATATTAGTAATATGATCTCTTTATAGTTGCTATATTGTCATTTTTTTAATCATTTATATTTTTTCATGAGTGATACATTATCTTGATAACTATATCATTAAAGTGACAGTATATTGTCATGGTGACTATATTGTCTTTATGACTACAATCTCTTAGTGGCTATATTCCTAAGATAACTAACTGCGACTACATTTGCATTGTAGTTTATTTAATGGTGTTGATTTACCCTTGAAGATATATCATTATAAAACGAATATTTCATTTTGTTTAAATTATGAGGTGAATACATTGTCATGACATGCTATATTGTTATAGTTTCAGTACTGTCATGGTGAATGTATATCATGTTGGCTACATTACAATGGAAGCCATAATGTCAGGGTGGCTATATTTTCATGGTTTGATCATTTTGTTATTTGTATTTTATTGTATTTTTGAATATATGGTCATGGTGACTGTATTGCCATAATTTCTATATTTTCATTTGATTTATTAAATTGATGGCAATATTGTCATAGAGACTGTATTGTCATGTTGCCTGTATGGTCATCATGTTTGTCTTGTCATCGTGACTCTATGGTCATGATGGCTATACTGTCATTAAGATTGCATTCTTATGGTAACTATATTACCATCATGGCTTTTTGTCAGATTAGCTATATTGTTAAGTTAGCTATCTTATTGTGGTGGGTATTTTTTTTCCTTTTGATATATTGCCATGATGGCTATACTAGAATTTTGGCAAGATTAGCATGGTGATATAGTGTTCGCAGCCCAACTGTTGTTTTGTATATTTTTTCATGGTAATACATTATCATGGTACCTATATTGTCAAGGGTACTATATTTCATGCAAGCTACATTGTAAAAATGACGATATTGGCATGGTGGGTGTATTGTTATGTTCAATATAACACCATCCTGGCTACATTATCTTGGTCGCTATATCAACTTGATGGCTATATTGCTACGGTCAATTTCATCATTGGGGATGTATTTTGTCTTTACCTACAATTTGGTTGTGATTATATGAACAGGATAATAATTCTATGACGGCTTATTATGCATCTTGAGTGTATCTGTCTGGATATCATATCATCATGTAACTTAGTCTGTCATGCTTTTAAACGGTGATAGTCCTTATGTAAAAATGCTGACTACATTATCATCATTAATGTATGATTATTGTAACTATATAGCAATGGTAATATCTTTTTTGATCATTTTGGTATGTTGAATTCATTTTGTTAGTAGTCATATTGTTATGGCAGGTACATGTTCATGGTTCTGACATTCTTTTATGGGCTATACTGTCAAGGCGGCTGTATAGTATTGATAAATTCTGTTTTGGACGCTTTTGTCTCCTGGACACTATATACTTTAGAGGCTATATGTTTCCTATGATCCGAAAGCGACTATTTTGTCACGGTATCTATATTGTCAGGTGGCTATATTGACGTTGTGAACATATTTTGAATGTTTCTTTAATGTTGCGTTGACTATATTGTTATATCAGTTATATGGCCATGGTAGCTTTGTTGTTATAGTGAATATATTGTAGTTGTGACTATACTATCATAATGGCTAAATTGTCGTGGGAAATATGTTGATATGGATGCTATATTCTCATGATACTTTTATGGTAATTGTAAACATTTTTTTAAGTTTACTCTAATATCACAGTGATTGATTTATGTTGTAACATTATTGTTATGGTGACTGTACAATCATGGTGGCTATATTGTCGTTTGATGCGTTTTCAATGTTACTATTTAGTGAATATGGCTTTAATGTCAGTGTAGCTATACTTTCATTGGGAACAAATTTTCATAGTGACGCAATTATCATTATCCAATAAAGTCATTTTGTCAATCTTGTAATTGGGGTTACATTGCTATGTTACATATATCTTCATCTTGGCTATATTGGGAAGGTGATCTTTTTATAGGTGGTATATTGTCATTTTTTAATCGTGCATATTATGATATGAGCGATATATTATCATGATACCCATATCATTAAGGTGAAAATATTGGCATGGCGGCTATATTGTCTTTATGACTGTAATCTCATGATAGCAATATAGGTACCCTGATATATAGGCAACATGAAAAGACAATCACCCCCTTGTTATATAACAAAAAATAACGAATAACCATCATGGCAATATATTCATATAACATTATAGCCGCTATGGCAACATAGTTACCATATCAATATAATCTTAATGGAAATCTAACTACCATGACCATATAGACACGATGACAATACAACCACCAAGACAATACAGGAACCATGACATTACATTATGACAATAATAGCCACCAATTCAACAAATCAAATGACAGTATAGATATTGTGGCAAAAGTCACCATGACAATATACACACAAGAGGAATATAATCGACATAGCAAAATGATTATATAATGAAAATATAGCCACCCTGCCACTATGGGTTCCATTGATATATAGCCAACATAATAATACATATACAATGACATTCCTGAAACCATAACAATATAGCATATCACGACAATGTAGTCCCCAAATGATTTAATCCATATGAGAATCTCGTTTTATAATGATACATCCTCAAGGGCAAACCCAACACCAGTATAAAAGCTACCGTAAAAATGTAGTCACCATGACATTATAACCATCATGATGAAATAGACACCATGACAATATAGTTACTTTGGCAAGATATCCGACATGATATCATTGTCATAATAACAATATAGTCAAAATGCCAATATATAGTTACCGGAATTTTATAGTTATCGTGATCATATTTCACTTACGACAAAAAATGCATGAAAAAAAATGAAAGTATAGCAACCGTAAAAAAAGATCACGTTGCTAATATAGCCAAGGTGATGATATATTTATGATAGAAATGTAACCAAAATAAGGAGATGGCGAAAATGACAGTATGTTCGCAATGACAATAATTCCACTATGAAAATATATTCTCCATGACACTATAGGTACACTGACAGTAAAGATATCTTCACAAAAGCGTAATATTAAGATACAGCAAACTACAATATAGCCACCATGACAACACAGCCATCTTGACAATAATATCACGACATAACTCAATCACCAGGACAATAGAGTCACCTTGACAGTAATCTTACAATGACTTTATAAATATCATGAAAATATAGCCCCCATGTCAAGATATTTGCTATGACAAGTTAGCCATTATGAAAATATAGTCACGACGACAATCTGTTCACTATGACAATAAAGCTACCATGATCATATAACTGATATGACAATTTAATCAAAGCAAAAATATAGAAACATTCAACTTATATTGACAATGCCAATATAACAACCTGACAATATAGATACTTTTAATAGATAATCGTTTTCGGATCATAGCAAAAATATAGACTCCAGGACAATATAGTCTCTGTGAAAAAACAGTTACTCAGACAGGATTTATCATCATGATATGCTGATAATATTATAGCTGTCATGGAATTGTAGTCAACATGACAAAATTATCACAATGAAATGAAACGACATTACAATATAGTTACCATAATCATACACCAATCATGATTATATAATCAGGAGGTTGACATAAACAAGATCATAGTGGAAAAACCATGACAATTTAAGTGACATGATGAGATGATATCCATCCACTTACACTTAAAATACCACATACGTTTTCAAGAAAATATTATCATGATCATATAATCACAACAGTATTGTCGCTAATTACAAAATATATCCCGAAAGACAAAATTAACCATAACAATATAGACATCAAGTTGATATAGCGACCAAGATAATGTAGCCAGGACGGCATTATATTGAAAGTAAGAATACAACCACCATGCCAATGTCTGCACCATGACAATGTAGCTACCATGAAAATATAGTAACCTTGACTATGAAGCTACCATGATAAAATATAAAATTGAAAAATATCCACAGTAAGAGTTTAGCTGCTAAAACACTATATCGCCATGCCAATATCACCAAAATGTTATTATTGCTATCATGTTCATATACCGCCAGAAAAGAAATATGTATACCCACTACTCGACAATATAGCTATTCTGACAATATTGCCAACATGAAAAGACAGTCACCTTCATGTTATATAATAAAAATGACAAATAGCCATCATGGCGATATAGTGATTTAACAATACAGCCACTATGGTAATATAGTTACCATAACAATGTGATCTTAACGACAATGTAGCCAACATGACTATATAGTCACATTCACAATACAACCACCGTGACAATACAGATAACATGTGAGTACCGTCTCTAAGACAATATTGCCAGCAATTTGACAAATTATATGACAATATAGATATTATGGCAACATAGTCACCATGACAATATACTCAGAAATGCAATATAATCGTCATGATAAAATTATCCTACCATGAAAATATAGGCACCTACCATTTTGGTTTCATTTGCAATGTAGAAACAGTAATAAAAGTTTTACCATGACAGTACTGAAACCATAACATTACAGCATATCATGGCAATGTAGTCACCAAATAATTTAAACAAAATGACAATTTCTTTTCTGTAATGGTACATCCTCAAGTCCAATATCAATACCATTAAGGAAGCTTTTACGAAAATACAGTCATTATGACATAAAAATCATGATAAAAAAGTCACCATGACAATATACTTATCTTGGCAATATAGCCACTGTGACATTTTAGTCATAATGATAATATAGTCGCTATGACAATATTGTTACCATAAAAATATAATTATCATGATAATATTTCGCTTATGACAAAGTATGCAACAGTTAAATAATGACAATATATCACCTATAAAATGATCACCTTGCCAATATATCTTAGGTGACGATATATACATTATAGTAATACAACTAAAATGAAAAGATAGCCAAAATGACGGTATGGTCATAATGAAAATACTGCCACTATGAAAATATGTTCCCCATGACACTATAGCTACACTGACTACAAAGCCATCTTCACAAAAGACAAACATTGAAAATACAGCAAATGAGAATGTAGCTACCATCATAGTTCAGCCACCATGATAATAATGTCAAGATACAAATTGTCACCATATCAATAGTCACCTAGTTAATTATCTTGCAATGACTATATAAATATAATGAAAATATAGCCTCCATGTCAACATGTCTGCCATGATAATCTGGCCATTATGATGATATAGTCATGACGGCAATTTATTCACTATAACAATATAGCCATTCCGATTATATAACTGATGTGACAATACAGTCTAAGAAGCAAAAAAGAAATATACATATCATATTCACTATGGCAGTATAACTACATGACGATATAGATACTGTGACAAGTATTCGCTTTTGAATCATAGGAAACATATAGCCGGCAGGACAACATAGTCTCTATAAGAAAATAGCGACCAAGACAGGATATATCATTATAATATAGACACCTTGACAGTATAGACCATAAAACAATGTAAAATCGTGAAACTGTACCTGCCAAAACATTATAGATGTCATGAAATTTTCGTCAACACGACAAAATTATCATAATGAAATATCATCGGCATTACAATATAGTTACCATATTCATAGACAAATCATGATCATATAATCAGCAGGTTGACATAAACAATATCACAGTATAAAAACCATGACAGTATAAGTGACATATGATATGATATCAATACACTTACACTTACAATACCAAAGAATCCGCGATGAATATATTGTTATCATGATCATATAATCACAAAAATATTGTAGGTAGTGACAAATATATCCCCAACGACAAAATTAATCATAGCAATATAGCCATCAACTTGTTATAGCGACCAAGATAATGTAGCGAGGGCGTATATCAAAAGCGCGGATTCGAGAAAGTGACCGCGTTCGAAACTCACCCTTAAAGTACTATCAAATGCGCGGCAAGGTTAATCCGTTCACTCGCTGTGTCATTGAGAATCATTCGGTGTGTCATAATGCTTCACACTGTTCACCGACACCACCGCGAGTGTCTGTCTCGATGGTTTCCTGTTCACAGTGCTGAAGCCCACGGTGCTCAGTCTGAACCTGACAGTCAATCCTGTGTTGTCATAACTTTCAGCCTAACCTAACCTAACCTAACCTAACCTAACCTAACCTAACCTAACCTTTCATAAAGGACTGCAAGGACAAGCCTGTACTAAGGTGCAAGAAGAATATACTTACAAGACCAAGCCTATACTTACTTAACAAATATATAATTTTTCCTGCTTAAAAGTCCTACTTCCACCTCCCCGTGGTAAGCAGGGGGCAACAGATGATATCATCTGGCTAACGGAAGAGGTGAACGATCGTTAATGAACGTATAAACAATCGGACTTAGAGGTGAGTGATAAAACGCGCTTTTGACTTAATATTCTGCCGCGCTTTTGATAGCAATATATCAGCAACGTTTGCCGCGCTTTTGATATGCCAATCCGCGCTTTCGTAAAACGCCGTGTAGCGAGCATTGTATTGAGAATTCCAATGCAGCCACCGTGCCAATGTCGTCACCATGACAATATAGCTACCATGAAAATATAGTAACGTTGATAATGTAGCTGCCATGGCAAAATGTTCAAGATAGAAAATACCCAAAAGATAGCCACAACAGGAGTTTTCCCTGCTAAGACGATATATCACCAAGCCAATATCTCTAAAATGTTAGTATAACCATCATGGCAATATATCAACAGAAAAAATACTCATCACAACGATATAGCTAAGTTGACAATATACTACTCTGACAATATAGGTAACATTAAAAGACAGACACCTCCTTGAAATATAAAAGAAAAAAAGAAAGACAAATAGCCATCATGGCAATATGGTAACTAAACAATATAGCCATCATGGCAATATGGTAACCAAACAATATAGCCATCATGGCAATATGATTACCATAGCAATATATTCTTAATGGCAATATAGTCACCATATCCTTATAGTCACGATGACAATAAAACTACCATGACAATACAGAAATCATGAAAATACAGTCTCTAAGAAAATATTGCCACTAATTCAACAAGTTAAATGACAATATAGATATTATGGCAACACAATCACGATGAGAATATACTCAGAAATGTTATATAATCTTCATGATAAAATGATCCTACCATGAAAATATAGTCACCCTGCCACTATGGCTTCCATTACAATATAACCACAATAACAAAACATTCAACACGACAGTACTGAAACCATAACAATATAACATATCATGACAATGTAGTCACTTAATCATTTAATGAAAAATAAAAATTCCGCTTCTATTATGATATAGCCTCAGGGACAAAATTTTATACACCATTAAAAAGCTGCCATGAAAATACAGTCACTATGACATAAATATCATGATAAAATAGTTACCATGGCAATATAGCCACTCTGAGATTATAGTCATTTTGACATTATAGTCACCGTTGAAATACTGTCACCTTAATAATAAAGTTATCAAAATTATATATCGCTTGTGACAAAATATGCAAGATTACAAAATGACAGTATAGTACCTATAAAAAGATCACCTTGCCACTTTAGTCAAGGTGAAGATATATATATCATAGCAACGTAAAGAAAAAGAGATGATAACCAGAACGACGGTATGTTCATAATGACAATACTTCAACTATGAAAATATGTTCCCCACGATTCTCCAGCTTCATTGACACTATACCATCTTCACAAAAAGAGTACATTGAAAAAATACCAAACGACTATACAGCCATCAAGACAGTACAGCCACCATGACAATAATCTCTCGATATAAATCAATCGCCAGGACTTTAGCGTCACCTTGATAATGAATATACAATGAGTACATGAACATCATGAAAATATAGAGTTCATATAAATATATTTGTCGTGAAATTATAGCCTCCATATGAATATCTTTAAATTGACAGTTTCGCCATTCTGATAATATAGTCAAGACGCTAATATATTCACCATAACAATAAAGTCACCATGATCACATAAATGATATGACAATAGAGTCAACGCAGCAATAAACGCATTTATAAATTATATCTACTCTGAGAATACAGCCATATGAACATATAGATACTTTGACAAATTTGTCATTTTTGGATTATAGCAAACATATAGCGTCCAAGAGATTATAGTCTCTATGACAAAATAGCGAAGTAGATAGGATCTATCATCACAATACAGTCACCATGACAGTGTAGCCAATAAAACAGTGGAACAACCATGAAAATGTACCTATCATAACAATATAGCTTACATGAAAATATAGTTACTATGACAAATTCATTACAATGAAATACAAACGATATCACATTATAGTTTCGATAATCTTACACCAATCATGATCATATGATATAGAACCTTTAAAAGAAATTAAGGGTAGCGACAACGCAGGGAGGAATAGCTACAGCCTAGCTCTGAAAGACGGTAGCAGCTCCGTACACGTCGGTAGCTGGTGCGAGACTGTCATCAGGTGACTACATTGTCATGATATGCTATATTGTCATAGTTTCAGTACTGTCGTAGTGAATGTATTATCATGTTAGCTATATTGCAGTGGCAGGGTGGCTAAATTTTCATGGTAGAATAATTTTGTTATCGCGGTTATATTGCATTGTGATAATACTGTCATGGTGACTGTGTTCCAGTAATATCTATATCATAATTTAATTTGTTGAAGCGATTGCAATATTGTCTTAGAGACTCTAAAGTCATGTTGCCTGTATTGTCATGATGGTTGCATGTCATATTGACTATATAGTCATGCTGGTTATATTCCAGTTATGATTACATGGTTATGGTAACTATATTGCCATGGGGACTATATTGATAGGCGACTACATTGCCATGATAGCTAGTTTTCATTTTTGTTATACTGTAAGGAGGTGAATGTCTTTCCATATTGAATACATTATCAGGGTAGCTACATTGTTAAGTTAACTATATCATTGTGGTGCTTCTTTTCTTTTTCTGGTGGTATATTGCCATGATGCCTAGACTAACATTTTGCCGATATTGGCAGAGTGATACAGTGTCTTATCAAATAAAGTCTTATTGTGGATATGTTCCATGGGATTGTATTATCATAGTAGCTACATTGTCAATGTTACTATATTTTCATGGTAGCTCCATTGTCATAATGACGATATTGCCATTGTGGCTGTATTGTTATTTTCAATATAATGCCATCCTTACTACATTATCTAGGTCGCTATATTTACTTGCTGGCTATATTGCTATGGTTAATTTTGTCGTTGGGGATGTATTTTTTCATTAACTACAATTTTGTTTTAATCATATGATCATGATAATATTTTCATGGCGGCTTATTTGGTAATATGAGTGCAAATGTATAGATATCATATCATTATGTCACTATATTGTCATGGTTTTCATACTGTGATGGTGTTTACGTCACCCTCCTGATGATATTATCATGATTGATATATGATTATGGTAACTAATTTGTAATGGCGATCATATTTCATTGTGACAATTTTGTCATGTTGCCTGCATTTTCATGGTAGCTATATTGTTATGGCAGGTACATTTTCATTGTTGTTTCATTGTTTTTTCGGGTATACTGTCAAGGTGACAATATCATAATTAAAAATCTTGTCTTGGTCGCTATTTTGTCATGGACACTATATTGTCCTGGAGCCTATATGTTTGCTATGATCCGAAAGAGACTATTTTGTCACAGCGTCAATACTGTCAGGTGCTTATATTGCCATAATGAATATAATTTGAAGGCTTCCTTATTGTTGCGTTGACTGTATTGTCACTTCACTTATATGATCATGGCTATATTGTTATAGTTAATTTATTGCCGTCTTGACTATATTATCATATTGGCTAAATTGTCATGATAAGTATGTTGATATGGAAGCCTTATTTTCATAATGTTTATATAGTAAGTGAATTATACCGTGACATTGTCATAGTAGCTGTACTTTCATGGTGGCTATATAGTAGTTTGCTGTATTTTGACTGGTACCCTTTTGTGAAGATTGCTTTATTGTCATTGTAGCTATAGTGTCATGGGGGATATATTTTCATAGCAGCAGTATTGTCATTATGAACATACCGTCATTTTGGCTATCTACTAATTTTGTTATATTGTGAAGATTTACATATCGTCACCTTGACTATATTGTCAAGGTGATCTCTTTTATAGTTTCTATCTTGTCATTTTTTTTAGTCATGCATATTTTTTCATGCTCAAATTACAGAGGTATAAGTTTGTTGAGTATTCCTGGTAAATTATATGGGAGGGTATTGATTGAGAGGGTGAAGGCATGTACAGAGCATCAGATTGGGGAAGAGCAGTGTGGTTTCAGAAGTGGTAGAGGATGTGTGGATCAGGTGTTTGCTTTGAAGAATGTATGTGAGAAATACTTAGAAAAGCAAATGGATTTGTATGTAGCATTTATGGATCTGGAGAAGGCATATGATAGAGTTCATAGAGATGCTCTGTGGAAGGTATTAAGAATATATGGTGTGGGAGGAAAGTTGTTAGAAGCAGTGAAAAGTTTTTATCGAGGATGTAAGGCATGTGTACGTGTAGGAAGAGAGGAAGTGATTGGTTCTCAGTGAATGTAGGTTTGCGGCAGGGGTGTGTGATGTCTCCATGGTTGTTTAATTTGTTTATGGATGGGGTTGTTAGGGAGGTAAATGCAAGAGTCTTGGAAAGAGGGGCAAGTATGAAGTCTGTTGGGGATGAGAGAGCTTGGGAAGTGAGTCAGTTGTTGTTCGCTGATGATACAGCGCTGGTGGCTGATTCATGTGAGAAACTGCAGAAGCTGGTGACTGAGTTTGGTAAAGTGTGTGGAAGAAGAAAGTTAAGAGTAAATGTAAATAAGAGCAAGGTTATTAGGTACAGTAGGGTTGAGGGTCAAGTCAATTGGGAGGTGAGTTTGAATGGAGAAAAACTGGAGGAAGTGAAGTGTTTTAGATATCTGGGAGTGGATCTGGCAGCGGGATGGAACCATGGAAGCGGAAGTGGATCATAGGGTGGGGGAGGGGGCGAAAATTCTGGGGGCCTTGAAGAATGTGTGGAAGTCGAGAACATTATCTCGGAAAGCAAAAATGGGTATGTTTGAAGGAATAGTGGTTCCAACAATGTTGTATGGTTGCGAGGCGTGGGCTATGGATAGAGTTGTGCGCAGGAGGATGGATGTGCTGGAAATGAGATGTTTGAGGACAATGTGGTGGTGTGAGGTGGTTTGATCGAGTGAGTAACGTATGGGTAAGAGAGATGTGTGGAAATAAAAAGAGCGTAGTTGAGAGAGCAGAAGAGGGTGTTTTGAAGTGGTTTGGACACATGGAGAGGATGAGTGAGAAAGATTGACCAAGAGAATATATGTGTCGGGAGGTGGAGGGAGCAAGGAGAAAGAGGGAGACCAAATTGGAGGTGGAAAGATGGATGTGAAAAAGATTTTGTGTGATCGGGGCCTGAACATGCAGGAGGGTGAAAGGAGGGCAAGGAATAGAGTGAATTGGAGCGATGTGGTATACCGGGGTTGACGTGCTGTCATGTGATTGAATCAAGGCATGTGAAGCGTCTGGGGTAAAACCATGGAAAGCTGTGTAGGTATGTATATTTGTGTGTGTGGACGTATGTATATACATGTGTATGGGGGGGGTTGGGCCATTTCTTTCGTCTGTTTCCTTGCGCTACCTCGGCAAACGCGGGAGACAGCGACAAAGTATAAAAAAAAAAACATATTTTTTCATAAGAGATACATTATCGTGATAACTTTACTAGTAAGGTAACAGTCTTTTGTCATTGTGACAATGTTGACATTATGACTATAATGTCTTTGTGGCTATATTGCTAAGATAACTATACTCTCATGGTGACTGTTTCATGATCATGGATATAATGACAGTTTGACTGCATTTTCATTGTAGAATATTTAATGGTGTTCATTTTGCCCTTGAAGATATATTATAAAAACGAAAATTTCCTTTTTTTTGAATTATCATGTGAGTATATTGCCATGATATGCGATATTGTTATAGTTTTAGTACTGTCATGTTGAATGTATATTATGTTGGTTACATTACAATTAAAGTAATAGTGGCAGCGTAACTATATTTTCATGGTTGGATCATTTTGTTATGACGATTTTATTATATTTGTGAGTATATTCTCATGCTTACTGTGTTGCCGTAATTTCTATATTGTCCTGGACACTACATATCCTGAAATCAATATTGTCATATCAGTTATATGATCATGGTAGCTTTATTGTCATAATGAATATCTTGTCGTCGTGACTATATTATCATAATGGCTAAATTGTCATAGGAAATATGTTGACGTGAGGGCTATATTTTCATGATATTCATAAAGTCATTGAAAGATTACTATCAAGGTGACTCTAATACCTGCGATTATGTATATCACCATTATTGTCACGATAGCTACATTGTCTTAGTGGCTATATTGTCGTTTCCTGTATTTTCAATGTTACTCTTTTGTGAATATTGTTTATTGTATTGTAGCTATAGTGTCATGGGGAATATATTTTCGTAGTAGCAGTATTGTCATTATGAACATATCTCATTTTGCTATCTTCTCTTTTGGTTACATTGCGAAGATTTACATATCGTCACCTTGGCTATATTGGCAAGGTGATCTCTTTATAGTTGCTATATTGTCATTTTTTTTAATCATATATTTTTTCATGATGTCATACATTATATTGATAACTATATCATTAAAGTGACAGTATATTGTCATGGTGACTATATTGTCATTATGACTAAAATCTGCTTAGTGGCTATATTGCTAAGATAACTACATGTGACTACATTTTCATTGTACTTATTTAATGGTGTTGATTTACCTTTGGAGATATATCATTATAAAAACGGATTTTATTTTGTTTAAATTATGAGGTGAATACATTTCCCATGAATGCTATATTGTTATAGTTTCGTACTGTCATGGTGAATGTATATTATGTTGGCTACATTACAATGGGAAAACCATAGTGGCAGGGTGGCTATATTTTCATGGTTTGATCATTTTGTAAGTATTTTATCGTATTTTTGAATAGTATTGTCATGGTGACTGTGTTGCCATAATTTCTATATTCATTTGATTTATTATATGATGGCAATATTGTCATAGAGACTGTATTGTCATGTTGCCTGATGGTCATCATGTTTGTCTTGTCATCGTGACTCTATGGTCATGATGGCTATACTGTCGTTAAGATTACTGTCTTATGGTAACTATATTGCCATCATGGCTTTTTGTCAGAGTAGCTATATTGTTAAGTTACTTATCTTATTGTGGTGGGTATTTTTTTCCTTTTAGTATATTCCATGATGGCTATATTAGAATTTTGGCAAATTAGCATGGGTGATATAGTGTTCGCAGCCCAACTGTTGTTTTGGACATTTTTTTCAAGGGAATACATTATCATGGTACCTAATTGTCAAGGTTACTATATTTCATGCAACCTACATTGTAAAGATGACGATATTGGCATGGCGGATGTTTTGTTATGTTCAATAAAATGCCATCCTGGCTACATTATCTTGGTCGCTATATCAACTTGATGGCTATATTGCTACGGTCAATTTCATCATTGGGGATGTATTTTGTCTTTACCTACAATTTTGGTTGTGATTATATGACCATGATAATATTTCTATGACGGCTTATTTGGCATCTTGATTTTATCTGTCTGGATATCATATCATCATGTAACTTAGTCTGTCATGCTTTTAAACGGTGATGGTGCTTATGTGAAAATGCTGATTACATTATCATCATTAATGTATGATTATTGTAACTATATAGCAATAACAATATCTTTTTTGATCATTTTGGTATGTTGACTTCATTCTGATAGTAGTTATATTGTTATGGCAGGTACATTTTCATGTTTCTGACATTGTTTTATGGGCTATACTGTCAAGGCGGCTGTATAGTATTGTTAATTCTGTTTTGGACGCTATTGTCTCCTGGACACTATATACTTTAGAGGCTATATGTTTCCTATGATCGGAAAGCGAATATTTTGTCACGTTATATATATTGTCAGGTGGCTATATTGACGTTTTGAACATATTCTGAATGTTTCTTTAATGTTTCGTTGACTATATTGTTATATCAGTTATATGGCCATGGTAGCTTTGTTGTTATAGTGAAAATATTGTAGTTGTGACTATACTATCATAATGGCTAAATTGTCATGGGAAATATGTTGATAGGGATGCTATATTCTCATGATACTTTTATGGTAATTGTAAAAAAATTTTCAAGTTTAATCTAATATCACAGTGATTGATTTATATTGTAACATTATTGTTATGATGGCTGTACAATCATGGTGGCTATATTGTCGTTTGATGCGTTTTCAATGTTATTATTTAGTGAATATGGCTTTAATGTCAGTGAAGCTATACTTTCATTGGGAACAAATTTTCATAGTGACGCAATTATCATTATGAAATAAAGCCATTTTGGCAATCTTGTAATTTGGGTTACATTGCTACGTTATATATATCGTCACCGTGGCTATATTGGGAAGGTGATTTCTTTTATAGGTGGTATATTGTCATTTTTAATAGTTCATATTATGTTATAAGCGTTATATTATCATGATACCCACATCAATAAGTTGAAAATATTGGCATGGCGACTATATTGCCTTTATGACTGTAATCTTATGATAACAATATAGGTACCCTGATATATAGGCAACATGAAAAGACAATCACCCCCTTGTAATATAACAAAAAATAACAAATAACCATCATGGCAATATATTCATTTAACATTATAGCCGCTATGGCAACATAGTTACCATATCAATTTAATCTTAATGGAAATCTAACTACCATGACCATATAGACACGATGACAATACAACCACCAAGACAATACAGGAACCATGACATTACATTATGACAATATAGCCACCAATTCAACAAATCAAATGACAGTATAGATATTATGGCAACAGTCACCATGAAAATATACACACAAGTGGAATATAATCTACATAGCAAAATGATTATATTATGAAAATATAGCCACCCTGCCACTATGGGTTCCATTGGAATATAGCCAACATAATAATACATATACAATGACATTCCTGAAACCATAACAATATAGCATATCACGACAATGTAGTCCCCTAATGATTTAATCAATATGAGAATCTCGTTTTATAATGATACATCCTCAAGGGCAAACCCAACACCAATATAAAAGCTACCGTGAAAATGTAGTCACCATGACATTATAACCATCATGATGAAATAGACACCATGACAATATAGTTACTTTGGTAAGATATCCAACATGATATCATTGTCATAATAACAATATAGTCAAAATGACAGTATATAGTTACCGGAATGTTATAGTTATCGTATCATGTATCACTTACGACAAAAAATGCATGAATAAAAATGAAAGTATAGCAACAGTAAAAAACGATCACGTTGCTAATATAGCCAAAGTGATGATTTAATAATGATAGAAATGTAACCAAAATAAGGAGATTGCCAAAATGACAGTATGTTCGCAATGACAATAATTCCACTATGAAAATATATTCTTCATGAAACTATAGGTACACTGACAGTAAAGCTATCTTCACAAAAGCGAATATTAAAATAAAGCAAACTACAATATAGCCACCATGACAATACAGCCATCTTGAAAATAATATCACAACATAACTCAATCACCAGGACAATAGAGCCACCTTGACAGTAATCTTAAAATGACTTTATAAATATCATGAAAATATAGCCCCCATGTCAATATATTTGCTATGACAAGTTAGCCATTATGAAAATATAGTCACGACGACAATCTATTCACTATGACAATAAAGCTACCATGATCATATAACTGATATGACAATATAATCAAAGCAAAAATATAGAAACATTCAACTTATATTGACAATGTCAATATAACCACCTGCCAATATAGATACTGTTCATAGATAGTCGTTTTCGGATCATAGCAAAAATATAGACTTAAGCACAATATAGTCTCTGTGAAAAAACATTGACTCAGACAGGATTTATCATCATGATATGCTCATAACATTATAGCTGTCATGGAATTGTAGTAACATGACAAAATTATCACAATGAAATAAAACGACATTACAATATAGTTACCATAATCATACACCAATCATGATTATATAATCAGGAGGTTGACATAAACAAGATCATAGTGCAAAAACCATGACAATTTAAGTGACATGATGAGATGATATCCATTCACTTACACTTAAAATACCACATACGTTTTCATGATCATATAATCATGATCATATAATCACAACAGTATTGTCGCTAATTACAAAATATATCCCGAAAGACAAAATTAACCATAACAATATAGCATCAAGTTGATATAGCGACCAAGATAATGTAGCCAGGACGGCATTATATTGAAAGTAAGAATACAACCACCATGCCAATGTCTGCACCATGACAATGTAGCTACCATGAAAATATAGTAACCTTGACTATGAAGCTACCATGATAAAATATACAATTGAAAAATATCCACAGCAAGATTATAGCTGCTAAAACACTATATCGCCATGCCAATATCGCCAAAATGTTATTATTGCTATCATGATAATATACCGCCAGAAAAGAAATATGTATACCCACTACTCGACAATATAGCTATTCTGACAATATTGCCAACATGAAAAGACAGTCACCTCCTTGTTATATAACAAAAATGACAAATAGCCATCATGGCGATATATTGATTTAACAATACAGCCACTATGGTAATATAGTTACCATAACAATGTGATCTTAACGACAATGTAGCCAACATGACTATATAGTCACATTGACAATACAACCACCGTGACAATACAGATAACATGAAAGTACCGTCTCTAAGACAATATTGCCATCAATTTGACAAATTATATGACAATATAGATATTATGGCAACATAGTCACCATGACAATATACTCAGAAATGCAATATAATCGCAATGATAAAATTATCCTACCATGAAAATATAGCCACCTACCATTTTGGTTTCCATTGCAATGTAGAAACAGTAATAAAAGATTTACCATGACAGTACTGAAACCATAACATTACAGCATATCATGGCAATGTAGTCACCAAATAATTTAATCAAAATGACAATTTCTTTTCTATAATGGTATATCCTCAAGGGCAATATCAATACCATTAAAAAAGCTTCTACGAAAATATAGTCATTATAACATTATAAAAATCATGATGAAAAAGTCACCATGACAATACAGTTATCTTGGCAATATAGCCACTGTGACATTATTGTCATAATGATAATATAGTCGCTATGACAATATTGTCACCATAAAAATATAATTATCATGATAATATTTCGCTTATGACAAAGTATGCATGAGTTAAATAATGACAATATATCACCTATAAAATGATCACCTTGCCAATATATCTAAGGTGACGATATATACTTTATAGCAATACAACTAAAATGAAAAGATAGCCAAAATGACGGTATGGTCATAATGAAAATACTGCCACTATGAAAATATGTTCCCCATGACACTATAGCTACACTGACAACAAAGCCATAATCACAAAAGACAAACATTGAAAATACAGCAAACGAGAATGTAGCTACCATCATAGTTCAGCCACCATGATAATAATGTCAAGATACAAATTGTCACCATGTCATTAGTCACCTTGAAAATTATCTTGCAATGACTATATAAATATAATGAAAATATAGCCTCCATGTCAACATGTCTGCCATGATAATCTGGCCATTATGATAATATAGTCATGACGGCAATTTATTCACTATAACAATATAGCCACTCTGATCATATAACTGATGTGACAATACAGTCTAAGAAGCAAAAAAGAAATATACATATCATATTCACTATGGCAGTATAACTACAATTCGATATAGATACTGTGACAAATATTCGCTTTTGAATCATAGCAAACATATAGCCGGCAGGACAACATAGTCTCTATGAAAAAATAGCGACCAAGACAGGATATATCATTATAATATAGACACCTTCACAGTATAGACCATAAAACAATGCCAAAACATTATAGATGTCATGAAATTTTAATCCAACACGACAAAATTATCACAATGAAATATCATCGGCATTACAATATAGTTACCATATTCATAGAAAAATCATGATCATATAATCAGCAGGTTGACATAAACAATATCACAGTATGAAAACCATGACAGTATAAGTGACAGGATGATATGATATCAATACACTTACACTTACAATACCAAAGAAGCCGCGATGAATATATTGTTATCATGATCATATAATCACAACAATAGTGTAGGTAGTGACAAATATATCCCAACGACAAAATTAATCATAGCAATATAGCCATCAACTTGTTATAGCGACCAAGATAATGTAGCGAGCATTGTTTTGAGAATTACAATACAGCCACCGTGCCAATGTCGTCACCATGACAATATAGCTACCATGAAAATATAGTAACGTTGATAATATAGCTGCCATGGCAAAATATTCAAGATAGAAAATACCCAAAAGATAGCCACAACAAGAGTTTAGCTGCTAAGACGATATATCACCATGCCAATATCTCTAAAATGTTAGTATAACCATCATGGCAATATATCAACAGAAAAAATACTCATCACAACGATATAGCTAACTTGACAATATACTACTCTGACAATATAGGTAACATTAAAAGACAGACACCTCCTTGAAATATAAAAGAAAAAATGACAAATAGCCATCATGGCAATATGGTAACTAAACAATATAGCCATCATGGCAATATGGTAACCAAACAATATAGCCATCATGGCAATATCATTACCATAGCAATGTATTCTTAATGGCAATATAGTCACCATATCCTTATAGTCACGATGACAATACAACTACCATGACAATACAGAAAACATGAAAATACAGTCTCTAAGACAATATTGCCACTAATTCAACAAGTTAAATGACAATATAGATATTATGGCAACAATCACGATGACAATATACTCAGAAATGTTATATAATCTTCATAATAAAATGATCCTACCATGAAAATATAGTCACCCTGCCACTATGGCTTCCATTACAATATAGCCACAATAACAAAACATTCACCACGACAGTACTGAAACCATAACAATATAACATATCATGACAATGTAGTCACTTGATCATTTAATGAAAAATAGAAATTTCGCTTCTATTATGATATAACCTCAGGGACAAAATTTTATACACCATTAAAAAGCTGCCATGAAAATACAGTCACTATGACATAAATATCATAATAAAATAGTTACCATGGCAATATAGCCACTCTGAGATTATAGTCATTATGACATTATAGTCGCTATTAAAATACTGCCACCTTGATAATAAAGTTATCAAAATGATATATCACTTGTGACAAAATATGCATGATTACAAAATGACAGTATAGCACCTATAAAATGATCACCTTCCCACTATAGTCAAGTTGAAGATATATACATCATAGCAACGTAAAGAAAAAGAGATGATAACCAGAACGAAGGTATGTGCATAATGACAATACTTCAACTTTGAAAATATGTTCCCCACGATTCTCCAGCTTCACTGACACTATACCCATCTTCACAAAAAGAATACTATTGAAAAAATACCAAACGACTATACAGCCATCAAGACAGTACAGCCACCATGACAATAATATCCCGATATAAATCAATCGCCAGGACATTAGCGTCACCTTGATAATGAATATACAATGAGTACATGAACATCAAGAAAATATAGCGTCCATATAAATATATTTGTCTTGAAAACATAGCCTCCATATGAATATCATTAAAGTGACAGTTTCGCCATTCTGATAATATAGTCAAGACGCTAATATATTCACCATAACAATAAAGTCACCATGATCACATAAATGATATGACCATAGAGTCAACGCAACAATAAACGCATTTATAAATTATATCTGCTCTGAGAATACAGCCACATGAACATATAGATACTGTGACAAAATAGTCATTTTTGGATTATAGCAGACATATAGCGTCCAAGAGATTATAGTCTCTATGACAAAATAGCGAAGTAGATAGGATCTATCATCACAATACAGTCACCTTGACAGTGTAGCCAATAAAACAGTGGAACAACCATGAAAATGTACCTACCATAACAATATAGCTTACATGAAAATATAGTTACTATGACAAATTCATTACAATGAAATACAAACGATAATACATTATAGTTTCGATAATCATACACCAATCATGATCATATGAGATAAAACCTTCAAAACAAATGAAGGGTAGCGACAACGCAGGGAGGAATAACTACAGCCTAGCTCTGAAAGACGATAGCAGCTCCGTACACGTCGGTAGCTGGTGCGAGACTGTCATCAGGTTACTACATTGTCATCATATGCTATATTGTCATAGTTTCAGTACTGTCGTAGTGAATGTATTATCATGTTAGCTACATTGCAGTGGCAGGGTGGCTAAATTTTCATGGTAGGATAATTTTGTTATCGCAGTTATATTGCATTTGTGATAATACTGTCATGGTGAATGTGTTCCAGTAATATCTATATTATAATTTAATTTGTTGAAGCGATTCCAATATTGTCGTAGAGACTCTAATGTCATGTTGCCTGTATTGTCATGATGGTTGCATGTCATATTGACTATATAGTCATGCTGGTTATATTCCAGTTATGATTACATGGTTATGGTAACTATATTGCCATGGTGACTATATTGATAGGTGACTACATTGCCATGATAGCTATTTTTCATTTTTGTTATACTGTAAGTAGGTGACTGTCTTTCCATATTGAATACATTATCAGGGTAGCTACATTGTTAAGTTAGCTATATCATTGCGGTGCTTATTTTCTTTTTCTGGTGGTATATTGCCATGATGCCTAGACTAACATTTTGCCGATATTGGCAGAGTGATACAGTGTCTTAGCAAATAAACTGTTATTGTGGATATGTTCCATGGGATTTTATTATCATAGTAGCTACATTGTCAATGTTACTATATTTTTATGGTAGCTCCATTGTCATGGTGACGATATTGCCATTGTGGCTGTATTGTTATTTTCAATATAATGCCATCCTTACTACATTATCTTGGTCGCTATATTTACTTGCTGGCTATATTGCTATGGTTAATTTTGTCGTTGGGAATATATTTTGTCATTAACTACAATTTTGTTTTAATCATATGATCATGATTACAATATTTTCATGGCGGCTTATTTGGTAATGTGAGTGCAAATGTATGGATATCATATCATCATGTCACTATATTGTCATGGTTTTTATACTGTGATGGTGTTTATGTCAGCCTCCTGATGATATTATCATGATTGATATATGATTATGGTAACTAATTTGTAATGGCGATTATATTTCATTGGGACAATTTTGTCATGTTCCCTGCATTTTCATGGTAGGTATATTGTTATGGCAGGTACATTTTCATTGTTGTTTCATTGTTTTTTCGGCTATACTGTCAAGGTGACTATATCTTAATTAAAAATCTTGTCTTGGTCGCTATTTTGTCATGGACACTATATTGTCCTGGAGCCTATATGTTTGCTATGATCCGAAAGAGACTATTTTGTCACAGCATCAATACTGTCAGGTGCTTATATTGCCATAATGAATATAATTTGAAGGCTTCCTTATTGTTGCGTTGACTGTATTGTCACATCACTTATATGATCATGGCTATATTGTTATAGTGAATTTATTGCCGTCTTGCCTATATTATCATATTGGCTAAATTGTCAAGATAAGTATGTTGACATGGAAGCCTTATTTTCATAATGTTTATATAATAAGTGAATTATATCGTGACATTGTCATAGTGGCTGTACTTTCATGGTGGCTATATAGTAGTTTGCTGTATTTTGACTGGTGCTCTTTTGTGAAGATTGCTTTATTGTCATTGTAGCTATAGTGTCATGGGGGATATATTGTCATAGCAGCAGTATTGTCATTATGAACATACCGTCATTTTGGCTATCTACTAATTTTGGTTATATTGTGAAGATTTCCATATCGTCACCTTGACTATATTGTCAAGGTGATCTCTTTTATAGTTGCTATATTGTCATTTTTTTTCGTCATGCATATTTTTTCATAAGCGATACATTATCGTGATAACTTTACTATTAAGATGACAGTCTATTGTCATTGTGACAATGTTGACATTATGACTATAATCTCTTAGTGGCTATATTGCTAAGATAACTATACTCTCATGGTGACTGTTTCATGATGATGGATATAATGACAGTTTGACTGCATTTTCATTGTAGCATATTTAATGGTATTGATTTTGCCCTTGAAGATATATTATAAAAACGAAAATTTCCTTTTTTTTAAATTATCATGTGAATATATTGCCATGATATGCGATATTGTTATAGTTTCAGTACTGTCATGTTGAATGTATATTATGTTGGTTACATTACAATTAAAGTAATAGTGGCAGGGTAACTATATTTTCATGGTTGGATCATTTTGTTATGACGATTTTATTGTATTTGTGAGTATATTCTCATGGTTACTGTGTTGCCGTAATTTCTATATTGTCCTGGACACTACATATCCTGAAATCTATATTCTCATATCAGTTATATGATCATGGTAGCTTTATTGTCAAAATGAATATCTTGTCGTCGTGACTATATTATCATAATGGCTAAATTGTCATAGGAAATATGTTGACGTGAGGGCTATATTTTCATGATATTCATAAAGTCATTGAACGATTACTATCAAGGTGACTCTAGTAGCCTGGCGATTGATGTATATCGTGACATTATTGTCACGATAGCTGCATTGTCTTAGTGGCTATATTGTCGTTTCCTGTATTTTTAATGTTACTCTTTTGTGAATATTGCTTTATTATTATTGTATCTATAGTGTCATGGGGAATATATTTTCGTAGTAGCAGTATTGTCATTATGAACATATCTTCATTTTCGCTATCTTCTCATTTTGGTTACATTACGTAGATTTACATATCGTCACCTTGGCTATATTGGCAAGGTGATATCATTATAGTTGCTATATTGTCATTTTTTTTAATCATATATATTTTTTTCATGAGTGATACATTATATTGATAACTATATCATTAAAGTGACAGTATATTGTCATGGTGACTATATTGTCATTATGACTAAAATCGCTTAGTGGCTATATTGCTAAGATAACTACATGTGACTACATTTTCATTGTAGCTTATTTAATGGTGTTGATTTACCCTTGGAGATATATCATTATATAAACGGATATTTCATTTTGTTTAAATTATGAGGTGAATACATTGTCATGATATGCTATATTGTTATAGTTTCCGTACTGTCATGGTGAATGTATATCATGTTGGCTACATTACAATGAAAGCCATAGTGGCAGGGTGGCTATATTTTCATGGTTTGATCATTTTGTTGTCAGTATTTTATCGTATTTTTGAATATATTGTCATGGTGACTGTGCTGCCATAATTTCTATATTATCATTTGATTTATTAGATGATGGCAATATTGTCATAGAGACTGTATTGTCATGTTGCCTGTATGGTCATCATGGTTGTCTTGTCGTCGTGACTGTATGGTCATGATGGCTATACTGTCGTTAAGATTACATTCTTATGGCAACTATATTGCCATCATGGCTTTTTGTCAGAGTAGCTATATTGTTAAGTTAGTTATCTTATTGTGGTGGGTAATTTTTTTCCTTTTAGTATATTGCCATGATGGCTATACTAGAATTTTGGCAAGATTAGCATGGTGATATAGTGTTCGCAGCCCAACTGTTGTTTTGGACATTTTTGCATGGGAATACATTATTATGGTACCTACATTGTCAAGGTTACTATATTTCATGCAAGCTACATTGTAAAGATAACGATATTGGCATGGCGGGTGTATTGTATGTTCAAAATAACGCCATCCTGGCTACATTATCTTGGTCGCTATATCAACTTGATGGCTATATTGCTACGGTCATTTTCATCGTTGGGATGTATTTTGTCTTTACCTAACAATTTGGTTGTGATTATATGATCATGATAATATTTCTATGACGGCTTATTTGCACATCTTAAGTGTATCTGTCTGGATATCATATCATCATGTAACTTAGTCTGTCATGCTTTTAAACGGTGATAGTGCTTATGTGAAAATGCTGATTACATTATATCATTAATGTATGATTTATTGTAACTATATAGCAATGGCAATATCTTTTTTGATCATTTTGGTATGTTGACTTCATTTTGATAGTAGTTATATTGGTATGGCAGGTACATTTTCATGGTTCTGACATTGTTTTATGGGCAATATTGTCAAGGCGGCTGTATAGTATTGATAAATTCTGTTTTTGGAGCTATTGTCTCCTGGACACTATATACTTTAGAGGCTATATGTTTCCTATGATCCGAAAACGACTATTTTGTCACGGTATCTATATTGTCAGGTGGCTATACTGACGTTGTGAACATATTCTGAATGTTTCTTTAATGTTGCGTTGACTATATTGTTATATCAGTTATATGGCCATGGTGGCTTTCTTGTTATCGTGAATATATTGTAGTTGTGACTATACTATCATAATGGCTAAATTGTCATGGGAAATATGTTGATATGGATGCTATATTCTCATGATACTTTTATGGTAATTGTAAAAATTTTTTCAAGTTCACTCTAATATCATAGTGATTGATTTATGTTGTAACATTATTGCTTTAGTGGCTGTACAATCATGGTGGCTATATTGTCGTTTGATGCGTTTTCAATGTTACTATTTAGTGAATATGGCTTTAATGTCAGTGTAGCTATACTTTCATTGGGAACAAATTTTCATATTGACGCAATTGTCATTATGAAATAAAGTCACTTTGGCTCTCTTCTAAATTGGGTTACATTGCTATGTTATATATATCGCCACCTTGGCTATATTAGGAAGGTGATTTTTTTTATAGGTGGAATATTGTCATTTTCTAGTCGTGCATATTCTGTTATAAGCGATATATTATCATGATACCCATATCATTAAGGTGAAAATATTGGCATGGCGACTATATTGTCTTTATGACTGTCATCTTATGATAACAATATAGGTACCCTGATATATAGGCAACATGAAAAGACAATCAACCCCTTATAATATAACAAAAAATAACAAATAGCCATCGTGGCAGTATATTCATTTAACAATATAGCCACCATGGCAATATAGTTACCATATGAACATAATCTTAATGGAAATATAACTACCATGATAATATAGTCACGATGACAATACGACCACCAAGACAATACAGGAACCAAGACTTTACATTATGACAATATAGCCACCAATTCAACAAATCAAATGACAGTATATATATTATGGCAACAGTCACCATGACAATATACACACAAGTGGAATATAATCGACATAACAAAATGATTGTATTATGAAAATATAGCCACTCTGCCACTATGGCTTCCATTGGAATATAGCCAACATAATAATACATACACAATGACATTCCTGAAACCATAACAATATAGCATATCACGACATTGTAGTCCCCTAATGATTTAATCCAAATGAGAATCTCGTTTTATAATGATACATCCTCAAGGGCAAACCCAACACCAATATAAAAGCTACCGTGAAAATGTAGTCACCATGACATTATAACCATCATGATGAAATAGACACCATGACAATAAAGTTACTTTGGCAAGATATCCAACATGATATCATTGTCATAATAACAATATAGTCAAAATGCCAATATATAGTAAACGGAAAGTTATAGTTATCATGATAATGTATGACTTACGGAAAAAAATGCATGATTAGAAAAATGAAAATATAGCAACAGTAAAAAAAGATCACGTTGCTAATATAGCCAAGGTGATGATATATATATGATAGAAATGTAACCAAAATAAGGAGATGGCCAAAATGACAGTATGTTCATAATGACAATAATTCTACTATGAAAATATATTCTCCATGACACTATAGGTACACTGACAGTAAGCTATCTTCACAAAAGCGTAAAATCAAAATACAGCAAACTACAATATACCCACCATGACAATACAGCCATCTTGACAAAAATATCACGATATAACTCAATCACCAGGACAATAGAGTCACCTTGACAGTAATCTTACAATGACTTTATAAATATCATGAAAATATAGCCTCCATGTCAACATATTTGCAATGACAATTTAGCCATTATGAAAATATAGTCACGACGACAATCTATTCACTATGACAATAAAGCTACCATGATCATATAACTGATATGACACTATAATCAAACAAAAATATAGAAACATTCAACTTATATTCACAATAGTAATATAACCTCCTGACAATATAGATACTGTTAATAGATAGTCGTTTTCGGATCATAGCAAAAATATAGACTCCAGGACAATATAGTCTCTGTGAAAAAACAGTGACTGAAACAGGATTTATCATCATGATATGCTCATAACATTATAGCTGTCATGGAATTGTAGTCAACATGACAAAATTATCACAATGAAATAAAACATTACAATATAGTTACCATAATCATACACCAATCATGATTATATAATCAACAGGTTGACATAAACAAGATCATAGTGTAAAAACCATGACAATTCAAGTGACATGATGGGATGATATCCATTCACTTACACTTACAATACCACATAAGTTTTCTTGAAAATATTATCATGATCATATAATCACAACAGTATTGTCACTAATTACAAAATATATCCCGAAAGACAAAATTAATCATAACAATATAGCCATCAAGTTGATATAGTGACCAAGATAATGTAGCCAGGACGGCATCATATTGAACGTAAGAATACAACCACCATGCCAATGTCTTCACATGACAATGTAGCTACCATGAAAATATAGTAACCTTGACTATGTAGCTACCATGATAAAATATACAATTGAAAAATATCCACAACAAGAGTTTACCTGCTAAAACACTATATCGCTACGCCAATATCGCCAAAATATTATCATTTTCATCATGATAATATACCACAAGAAGAGAAATATATATACCCACTACTAGACAATATGGCTACTCTGACAATATTGCCAACATGAAAAGACAGTCACCTCCTTGTTATATAACAAAAATGACAAATAGCCATCATGGCGATACAGTGATTTAACAATACAGCCACTATGGTAATATAGTTACCATAACAATGTGATCTTAACGACAATATAGCCAACACGGCTATATAGTCACGATGACAATACAACCACCGTGACAATACAGATAACATGACAGTACCGTCTCTAAGACAATATTGCCATCAATTTGACAAATTATATGACAGTATAGATACTATGGCAACATAGTCACCATGACAATATATTCAGAAAAGCAATATAATCGCCATAATAAAATTATCCTGCCATGAAAATATAGCCACCTACCATTTTGGTTTCCATTGCAATATAGAAACAGTAATAAAAGATTTACCAGACAGTACTGAAACCATAACAGTATAGAATATCATGGCAATGTAGTCACCAAATAATTTGATCAAAATGACAATTTCTCTTCTATAATGTTATATCCTCAAGGGCAATATCAACTCCATTAAAAAAGCTTCTACGAAAATACAGCCATTATGACATTATAAAAATCATGATAAAAAAGTCACCATGACAATATAGTTATCTTGGCAATATAGCCACTGAGACATAATGATAATATAGTCGCTATGACAATATTGTCAACATAAAAATATAATTATCATGATAATATTTCGCTTATGACAAAGTGTGCAAGAGTTAAATAATGAAAATATATCACGTATAAAAAGATCACCTTGCCAATATAGCTAAGGTGACGATATATACATTATAGCAATATAACTAAAATGAAAAGATAGCCAAAATGACGCTATGGTCATAATGACAATACTGCCACTATGAAAATATGTTCCCATGACACTATAGGTACACTAACAACATAGCCATATTCACAAAAGAGCAACATTGAAAATACAGCAAACGAGAATGTAGCAACTATCATAGTTCAGCCACCACCATGATAATAATGTCAAGATACAAATCATCACCATGTCATTAGTCACCTTGATAATAAACTTACAATGACTATATAAATATCATGAAAATATGGCCTCCATGTCAACATGTCTGCCATGATAATCTAGCCATTATGATAATATAGTCATGACGGCAATTTATTCACCATAACAATATAGCCACAGTGATCGTATAACTGATGTGACAATACAGTCAAAGAAGCAAAAAGAAATATACAAATCATATTCACTATGGCAGTATAACTACATGACAATATAGATACTGTGACAAATAGTCGCTTTTGAATCATAGCAAACATATAGCCGGCGGGTCAACATAGTTTCTATGAAAAAATAGCGACCAAGACAGATTATATCATTATAATGTAGACACCTTGACAGTATAGACCATAAAACAATGTAACAATAATGAAACTGTACCTGCCAAAACATTATAGATGTCATGAAATTTTAGTCAACATGACAAAATTATCATAATGAAATATCATCGGCATTACAATATAGTTACCATAATCATAGACCAATCATGATCATATAATCAGCAGGTTGACATAAACAATATCACAGTTTAAAAACCATGACAGTATAAGTGACATGATGATATGATATCCATACACTTACAATACCAAAGAGGCCGCCATGAATATATTGTTATCATGATCATATAATCACAACAATATTGTAGGTAGTGACAAATATATCACCAACGACAAAATTAATCATAGCAAT
This sequence comes from Panulirus ornatus, assembly GCF_036320965.1. Classification (NCBI taxonomy): domain Eukaryota; kingdom Metazoa; phylum Arthropoda; class Malacostraca; order Decapoda; family Palinuridae; genus Panulirus; species Panulirus ornatus. Next base: position 9,789,977 of record NC_092278.1, on the reverse strand, counting down.
ATAGCCATCAACTTGTTATAGCGACCAAGATAATGTAGCGAGCATTGTATTGAGAATTACAATACAGCCACCGTGCCAATGTCGTCACCATGACAATATGGCTACCATGAAAATATAGTAACGTTGATAATGTAGTTCGCATGGCAAAATATTCAAGATAGAAAATACCCAAAAGATAGCCACAACAAGAGTTTAGCTGCTAAGACGATATATCACCATGCCAATATCTCTAAAATGTTACTATAACCATCATGGCAATATATCAACAGTAAAAATACGCATCACAACGATATAGCTAACTTAACATTATACTACTCTGACAATATAGGTAACATTAAAAGGCAGCCACCTCCTTGAAATATAAAAGAAAAAAAAATGACAAATAGCCATCATGGCAATATGGTAACTAAACAATATAGCCATCATGGCAATATGGTAACCAAACAATAAAGCCATCATGGCAATATGATTACCATAGCAATGTATTCTTAATGGCAATATAGTCACCACGTCCTTATAGTCACGATATCAATACAACTACCATGACAATACAGAAAACATCAAAATACAGTCTCTAAGACAATATTGCCACTAATTCAACAAGTTAAAGGACAATATACATATTATGGCAACACAATCACGATGACAATATACTCAGAAATGTTATATAATCGTCATAATAAAATGATCCTACCATGAAAATATAGTCACCCTGCTACTATGGCCTTCCATTACAATATAGCCACAATAACAGAACATTTACCACGACAGTACTGAAACCATAACAATATAGCATATCATGACAATGTAGTCACTTGATCATTTAATGAAAAAGAAAAATTTCGCTTCTATTATGGTGTAACCTCAGGGACAAAATTTTATACACCATTAAAAAAGCTGCCATGAAAATACAGTCACTATGACATAAATATCATGATAAAATAGTGACCATGGCAATATAGCCACACTGAGATTATAGTCATTATGACAATACAGACGCTATTAAAATACTGTCACCTCAATAATAAAGTTATCAAAATGATATATCGCTTGTGACAAAATATGCATGATTAGAAAATAACAGTAAAGCACCTACAAAAAAGATCACCTTGCCACTATAGTCAAGTTGACGATATATACATCATAGCAACGGAAAGAAAAAGAGATGATAATCGGTATGTTCATAATGACAATACTGCAACAATGAAAATATGTTCCCCATGATTCTCCAGTTTAACTGACAATAAAGCCATCTTCACAAAAAGAGTACTATTGAAAAGATAGCAAACAACTCTTCAGCCATCAAGACAGTACAGCCACCATGACAATAATCTCTCGATATAAATCAATCGCCATGACATTAGCGTCACCTTCATAATGAATAAACAATGAGTACATGAACATCATGAAAATATAGCGTCCATATAAATATATTTGTCGTGAAAATATAGCCTCCATATGAATATCTTTAAAGTGATAGTTTCGACATTCTGATAATATAGTCAAGACGCTAACATATTCACCATAACAATAAAGCCACCATGATCACATAAATGATATGACAATATACTCAACGCAACAATAAACGCATTTATAAATTATATCCACTCTGAGAATACAGCCACATGAAAATATAGATACTGTGACAAAATAGTCATTTTTGGATCATAGCAAACTTATAGCGTCCAAGAGAATATAGTCTCTATGACAAAATAGCGAAGAAGACAGGATTTATCATCACAATACAGTCACCTTGACAGTATAGCCAACAAAACAATGGAACAACCATGAAAAAATACCTACCATAACAATATAGCTTACATGAAAATATAGTTACTATGACAAATTTATTACAATGAAATACAAACGATATCACATTATAGTTTCGATAATTATACACCAATCATGATCATATAAGATAAAACCTTCAAAACAAAGCAAGTGTAGCGACAACGCAGGGCGGAATAACTACAACCTAGCTCTGAAAGACGACAGCAGCTCCGTACACGTCGGTAGGTGGTGCGCGACTGTCATCAGGTGACTACATTGTCATGATATGCTATATTGTCATAGTTTCAGTACTGTCGTAGTGAATGTATAATTATGTTAGCTATATTGCAGTGGTAGAGTGGCTAAATTTTCATGGTAGGATAATTTTGTTATCGCGGTTATATTGCATTTGTGATAGTACTGTCATGGTGACTGTGTTCCAGTAATATCTATATTATCATTTAATTTGTTGAAGCGATTGCAATATTATCGTAAGAGACTCTAATGTCATGTTGCCTGTATTGTCATGATGGTTGCATGTCATCTTGACTATATAGTCATGTTGGTTATATTCCAGTTATGATTACATGGTTATGGTAACTATATTGCCATGGTGACTATATTGATAGGTGACTACATTGCTATGATAGGTATTTTTCATTTTTGTTATACTGTAAGGAGGTGACTGTCTTTCATAGTGAATATATTATCAGGGTAGCTATATTGTTAAGTTAACTACATCATTGTGGTGCTTATTTTCTTTTTCTGGTGGTATATTGCCATGATGCCTAGACTAATATTTTGGCGATATTGGCATTGTGATATAATGTCTTAGCAAATAAACTGTTGTTGTGGATATGTTCCATGGGATTTTATTATCATAGTAACTGCATTGTCAATGTTACTATATTTTCATGGTAGCTCCATTGTCATGGTGACGATATTGCCATTGTGTTCTGTATTGTTATTTTCAATATAATGCCATCCTAAGTACATTATCTTGGTCGCTATATTTACTTGCTGGGTATATTGCTATGGTTGATTTTGTCGTTGGGGATATATTCAGTTATTAACTACAATTTTGTTTTAATCATATGATCATGATAATCATATGATCATGGCGGCTTATTTGGTAATGTGAGTGCAAGTGTATGGATATCATATTATCATGTCACTATATTGTCATGGTTTTTATACTGTGATGGTGTTTATGTCAGCCTCCTGATGATATTATCATGTTTGATATATGATTACGGTAACTAAATTGTAATGGGGATTATATTTCATTGTGAAAATTTTGTCATGTTGCCTGCATTTTCATGGTAGCTATATTGTTATGGCAGGTACATTTTCATTTTTGTTTCATTGTTTTATCGGCTATACTGTCAAGGTGACTATATCTTAATTAAAAATCTTGTCTTGGTCGCTATTTTGTCATGGACACTATATTGTCCTGGAGCATATATGTTTGCTATGATCCGAAAGAGACTATTTTGTCACAGCATCAATATTGCCAGGTGCTTATATTGCCATAATGATTATAATTTGAAGGCCTCCTTATTGTTCCGTTGACTGTATTGTCATATCACTTATATGATCATGGCTATATTGTTATAGTGAATATATTGCCGTCTTGACTATATTATCATATTGGCTAAATTGTCATGGTAACTATGTCGACATGGAAGCCTTATTTTCATGATGTTTATATAGTCAGTGAAATATATCGTGACATTATTGTCATAGTGGCTGTACTTTGATGTTGCCTATATAGTCGTTTGATGTATTTTCACTATTACTCTTTTGTGAAGATTGCTTTATTGTCATTGTAGCTATAGTGTCTTGGGGAATATATTTCCCATACCAGCAGTATTGTCATTATGAACATACCGTCATTTTGGCTATCTACTCATTTTGGTTATATTCCGAAGATTTACATATCGTCACCTTGGCTATATTGTCAAGGTGATCTCTTTTATAGTTGCTATGTTGTCATTCTTTTTAGTCATGCATATTTTTTCATAAGCGATACATTATCGTGATAACTTTACTATTAAGGTGACAGTATATTGTCATTGTGACAATGTTGACAATATGACTATAATCTCTTAGTGGCTATATTGCTAAGACTACTATACCGTCATGGCGACTATTTCATGATGATGGTTATAATGACAGTTTGACTGAATTTTCATTGTAGCATATTTAATGGTGTTGATTTTGCCCTTGAAGATATATTATAAAAACAAATATTTCCTTTTTTTTAAATTATCATGTGAATATATTGCCATGATAGGCGATATTATTATAGTTTTAGTACTGTCATGTTGAAAGTATATTATGTTGGTTACATTACAATTAAAGTCATAGTGGCGGGGTAACTATATTTTCATGGTTGGATCATTTTGTTATGACGATTTTATTGTATTTGTGAGTATATTCTTATGGTTACTTTGTTGCCGTAATTTCTATATTGTCCTGGACACTACATATCCAAAAATCTATATTGTCATATCAGTTATATGATCATGGTGGCTTTATTGTCATAGTTAATATCTTGTTGTCGTGACTATATTATCATAATGGCTAAATTGTCATAGGAAATATGTTGACATGAAGGCTATATTTTCTTGATATTCATAAAGTCATTGAAAGATTACTATCAAAGTGACTCTAATAGCCTGGCGATTGATGTATATCGTGACATTATTGTCATGACAGCTGCATTGTCATGGTGGCTATATTGTCGTTTCCTGTATTTTCAATGATACCTTTTTGTTAAGACTGCTTTATCGTCATTATAGCTATAATGTCATGGGGAATATATTTCCGTAGTAGCAGTATTGTCATTATGAGCATATCGTCATTTTGGCTATCTGCTCATTTTGGTTACATTGCGAAGATTTACATATCGTCACCTTGGTTATATTGGCAAGGTGATCTCTTTATAGTTGCTATATTGTCATTATTTTTAGTTATGTATATTTTTTCATGAGTGATACATTATCTTGATAACTATATCATTAAAGTGGCTGTATATTGTCATGGTGACTATATTGTCATTATGACTACAATCTCTTAGTGGCTATATTGCTAAGATAACTACATATGACTGCATTTTCATTGTAGCTTATTTAATGGTGTTAATTTACCCTTCGATATATATCATTATAAAAACGGATATTTCATTTTGTTTAAATTATGAGGTGAATACATTGTCATGATATGCTATATTGTTATAGTTTCAGTGGTGTCATGGTGAATGTATATTATGTTGGCTACATTACAATGGAAGCCATAGTGGCAGGGTTGCTATACTTTCATGGTTTGATTATTTTGTTATTAGTTTTTCATTGTATTTTTTAATATATTGTCATGGTGACTGTGTTGCCATAATTTCTATATTGTCATTTGATTTATTAAATTGATGGCAATATTGTCATAGAGACTGTATTGTTATGTTACCTGTATGGTCATCATGGTTGTCTTGTCATCGTGACTCTATGGTCATGATGGCTATACTGTCATTAAGATTACATTCTTATGGTAACTATATTGCCATCATGGCTTTTTGTCAGAGTAGCTATATTGTTAAGTTAGCTATCTTATTGTGGTGGGTATTTTTTTTCCCTTTGGTATATTGCCATGATGGCTATAATAGAATTTTGGCAAGATTTGCATGGTGATATAGTGTTCGCAGCCCAACTGTTGTTTTGGACATTTTTTCATGGGAATACATTATCATAGTACCTACATTGTCAAGGTTACTATATTTCAGGTAAGATACATTGTAAAGATGACGATATTGGCATGGCGGGTGTATTGTTATGTTCAATATAACGCCATCCTGGCTACATTATCTTGTTCGCTATATCAACTTGATGGCTATATTGCTACGGTCAATTTCATCGTTGGGGATGTATTTTGTCTTTACCTACAATTTGGTTGTGATTATATGATCATGATAATATTTCTATGACGGCTTATTTGGCATCTTGAGTGTATCTGTCTGGATATCATATCATCATGTAACTTAGTCTGTCATGCTTTTAAACGGTGATGGTGCTTATGTGAAAATGCTGATTACATTATCATCATTAATGTATGATTATTGTAACTATATAGCAATGGCAATATCTTTTTTCATCATTTTGGTATGTTGACTTCATTTTGATAGTAGTTATATGGTTATGGCAGATACATTTTCATGGTTCTGACAGTTTTATGGGCTATACTGTCAAGGCGGCTGTATAGTATTGATAAATTCTGTTTTGGACGCTATTGTCTCCCGGACACTATATACTTTAGAGGCTATATGTTTCCTATGATCCGAAAGCGACTATTTTGTCGCGGTATCTACATTGTCAGGTGGCTATATTGACGTTGTGAACATATTCTGAATGTTTCTTTAATGTTGCGTTGACTATATTGTTATATCAGTTATATAGCCATGGTGGCTTTGTTGTTATAGTGAAAATATTGTAGTTGTGACTATACTATCATAATGGCTAAATTGTCATGGGAAATATGTTGATGTGGATGCTATATTCTCATGATACTTTTATGGTAATTGTAAAAAATTTTCAAGTCTACTCAAATATCACAGTGTTTGATTTATGTTGTAACAGTATTGTTATGGTGGCTGTACAATCATGGTGGCTATATTGTCGTTTGATGCGTTTTTAATGTTACTATTTAGTGAATATGGCTTTAACGTCAGTGTAGCTATACTTTCATTGGGAACAAATTTTCATAGTGACGCAATTGTCATTATGACATAAAGTCATTTTGGCTATCTTCTAATTTGGGTTACATTGCTATGTTATATATATCGTCATCTTGGCTATATTGGGAAGCTGAGTTTTTTTATAGGTGGTATATTGTCATTTTTTAATCGTGCATATTATGTTATACGCGATATATTGTCATGATACCAATATCATTAAGGTGAAAATAATGGCATGGCGACTATATTGTCTTTATGACTGTAATCTTATGATAACAATATAGGTACCCTGATATATAGGCAGCATGAAAAGACAATCACCCCTTGTAATATAACAAAAAATAACAAATAGCCATCATGGCAATATATTCATTTAACAATATAGCCACCATGGCAATATAGTTACCGTATCAATATAATCTTAATGGAAATATAACTACCATGACCATATAGACACGATGACAATACAACCACCAAGACAATACAGGAACCATGACATTACATTATGAAAATATAGCCACCAATTCAACAAATCAAATGACAGTATAGATATTATGGCAACAGTCACCATGACAATATACACACAAGTGGAATATAATCGACATAACAAAATGATTATATTATGAAAATATAGCCACTCTGCCACTATGGCTTCCATTGGAATATAGCCAACATAATAATACATATACAATGACTTTCCTGAAACCATAAAAATATAGCAAATCACGACAATGTAGTCCCCTAATGATTTAATCAAAATGAGAATCTCGTTTTATAATGATACATCCTCAAGGGCAAACCCAACACCAATATAAAAGCTACCGTGAAAATGTAGTCACCATGACTTTATAACCATCATGATGAAATAGACACAATAACAATAAAGTTACTTTGGCAAGATATCCAACATGATATCATTGTCATAATAACAATATAGTCAAAATGCCAATATATAGTTACCGGAATGTTATAGTTATCATGATAATGTATCACTTACGACAAAAAATGCATGATTAAAAAAATGAAAATATAGCACTAGTAAAAAAAGATCACATTGCTAATATAGCCAAGGTGATGATATTATATATATAAAATTAACCAAAATAATATATGGCAAAATAACAGTATTATAATTGACAATAATTGACCACTATGAAAATGTATTCTCAATGACAATATTAGGTAAATTCACATGACATAAGTCTCGACAGTAAAGCTATCTTCACAAAAGCGTAAAATCAAAATACAGCAAACTACAATATAGCCACCATGACAATACATCCATCTTCAAAATAACATCACGATATAACTCAATCACCTGGACAATAGAGTCACCTTGACAGTAATCTTACAATGACTTTATAAATATCATGAAAATATAGCCCCCATGTCAAGATATTTGCTATGACAATTTAACCATTATGAAAATATAGTCACGACGACAGTCTCTTCACTATGACAATAAAGCTACCATGATCATATAACTGATATGAATATATTATCAAAGCAAAAATATAGAAAAATTCAGCTTATATTCACAATGGCAATATAACCACCTGACAATATAGATACTGTTCATAGATAGTCGTTTCCGGATCATAGCAAAAATATAGACTGCAGGACCATATAGCCTCTGTGAAAAAACAGTAACTCAGACAGGATTTATCATAATGATATGGTCATAACATTATAGCTGTCATGGAATTGTAGTCCATGACAAAATTATCACAATGAAATAAAACCATATTACAATACAGTTACCATAATCATACACCAATCATGATTATATAATCAGAAGGTTGACATAAACAAGATCATACTGTAAAAACCATGACAATTTCAGTGACATGATGAGATGATATCCTTTCACTTACACTTACAATACCATATAAGTTTCCATGAAAATATTATCACGATCATATAATCACAACAGTATTGTCATTAATTACAAAATATATACCAAAAGACAAAATTAACCATAACAATATAGCCATCAAGTTGATATAGCGACCAAGATAATGTAGCCAGGACGGCATCATATTGAAAGTAAGAATACAACCACCATGCCAATGTCTTCACCATGATAATGTAGCTACCATGAAAATATAGTAACCTTAAGTATGTAGCTACCATGATAAAATATACACTTGAAAAATATCCACGACAAGAGTTTAGCTGCTAAAACACTATATCGCCATGTCAATATCGCCAAAATGTCATTATTGCCATCATGATAATATACCGCCAGGAAAGAAATATATATACCCACTTCTCGACAATATAGCTATTCTGACAATATTGCCAACATGAAAAGACAGTCACCTCCTTGTTATATAACAAAAATGACAAATAGCCATCATGGCGATATATTGATTTAACAATACAGCCACTATGGTAATATAGTTACCATAAAAATGTGATCTTAACGACAATGTAGCCAACATGACTATATAGTCACGTTGACAATACAACCACCGTGTCATTACAGATAACATGAAAGTACCGTCTCTAAGATATTATTGCCATCAATTTCACAAATTATATGACAATATAGATATTATGGCAACATAGTCACAATGACAACATACTCAGAAATGCAATATAATCGCCATGATAAAATTATCCTACCATGAAAATATAGCCACCTACCACTTTGTTTCCATTGCAATGTAGAAACAGTAATAAAAGGTTTACCATGACAGTACTGAAACCATAACAGTATACATATCATGGCAATGTAGTCAGCTGATAATTTAATCAAAATGACAATTTCTCTTCTATAATGGTATATCCTCAAGGGCAATATCAACACCATTAAAAAAGCTTCTACGAAAATACAGTCATTATGACATTTTAAAATCATGATAAAAAAGTCACCATGACAATATAGTTATCTTGGCAACATAGCCACTCTGACATTAGAGTCATAATGATAATATAGCCGCTATGACAATATTGTCATCATAAAATTATAATTATCATGATAATATTTCGCTTATGACAAAGTATGGAAGAGTTAAACAAAAACAATATATCACCTATAAAAAGATCACCTTACCAATATAGCTAAGGTGACGATATATACATTATAGCAATGTAACTAAAATGAAAAAATAGCAATGGCAATATCGTTTTTGATCATTTTGGTATTTTGACTTCATTTTGATAGTAGTTATGTTGGTATGGCAGGTACATTTTCATGGTTCTGACATTGTTTTATGGGCTATACTGTCAAGGCGGCTGTATAGTATTGATAAATTCTGTTTTGGACGCTATTGTCTCCTGGACACTATATACTTTAGAGGCTATATGTTTCCTATGATCCGAAAACGACTATTTTGTCACGGTATCTATATTGTCAGGTGGCTATATTGACGTTGTGAACATATTCTGAATGTTTCTTTAATGTTGCGTTGACTATATTGTTATATCAGTTATATGGCCATGGTGGCTTTGTTGTTATAGTGAATATATTGTAGTTGTGACTATACTATCATAATGGCTAAATTGTCATGGGAAATATGTTGATATGGATGCTATATTCTCATGATACTTTTATGGTAATTGAAAATTTTTTTCAAGTTTAACATCACAGTGATTCATTTATGTTGTAACATTAATGTTATGGTGGCTGTACAATCATGGTGGCTATATTGTCGTTTGATGCTTTTTCAATGTTACTATTTAGTGATATGGCTTTAATGTCAGTGTAGCTATACTTTCATTGGGAACAAATTTTCATAGTGACGCAATGGTCATTATGAAAAAAAGTCATTTTGGTAATCTTCTAATTTGGGTTACATTGCTATGTTATATATATCGTCACCTTGGCTATATTGGGAAGGTGATTTTTTTTATAGGTTGTATATTGTCATTTTTTAATCGTGCATATTCTGTTATAAGCGATATATTATCATGATACCCATATCATTAAGGTGAAAATATTGTCATGGCGACTATATTGTCTTTATGACTGTAATCTTATGATAACAATATAGGTATCCTAATATATAGCAATATGAAAAAACAATGACCCCCTTGTAATATAACAAAAAATAACAAATAGCCATCATGGCAATATATTCATTTAACAATATAGCCAACATGGCAATATAATTACCATATCAATATAATCTTAACGGAAATATAACTACCATGACCATAGAGATACGATGACAATACAACCACCAAGACAATACAGGAACCATGACATTACATTATGACAATATAGCCACCAATTCAACAAATCAAATGTCAGTATAGATATTATGGCAACAGTCACCATGACAATATAGAGACAAGTGGAATATAATAGACATAACAAAATGATTATATTATGAAAATATAGCCACTCTGCCACTATGGCTTCCATTGGAATATAGCGAACATAATAATACATATACAATGACATTCCTGAAACTATAACAATATAGCATATCACGACAATGTAGTCCCCGAATGATTTAATCAAAATGAGAATCTCGTTTTATAATGATACATCCTCAAGGGCAAACCCAACACCAATATAAAAGCTACCGTGAAAATGTAGTCACCATGACATTATAACCATCATGATGAAATAGACAACATGACAATAAATTTACTTTGGCAAGATATCCAACATGATATCATTGTCATAATAACAATATAGTCAAAATGCCAATATATAGTTACCGGAATGTTATAGTTATCATGATAATGTATCACTTACGATAAAAAATGCATGATTAAAAAAATGAAAATATAGCAACAGTAAAAAGAGATCACGTTGCTAATATAGCCAAGGTGAAGATATATATATATATGATAGAAATGTAACCAAAATCAGATGGCGAAAATGACTGTATGTTCAAAATGACAATAATTCCACTATGAAAATATATTCTCCATGACAGTATAGGTACACTGATAGTAAAGCTATCTTCACAAAAGCGTAAAATTAAAATACAGCAAACTACAATATAGCCACCATGACAATACAGCCATCTTGACAATAATATCACGATATAACTCAATCACCAGGACAATAGAGTCACCTTGAGAGTAATCTTACAATGACTTTATGAATATCATGAAAATATAGCCCCCATGTCAAGATATTTGCTATGACAATTTAGCCATTATGAAAATGTAGTCACGACGACAATCTATTCACTATGACAATAAAGCTACCATGATCATATAACTGATATGACAATATAATCAAAGCAAAAACATGGAAACATTTAACTTATATTCACAATGGCAATATAACCACCTGACAATATAGACACTGCTAATAGATAGTCGTTTTCGGATCATAGCAAAAATATAGACTCCAGGACAATATAGTCTCTGTGAAAAAACAGTGACTCAGACAGGATTTATCTTCATGATATAGTCATAACATTATAGCTGTCATGGAATTGTAGTCAACATGACGATATTTTCACAATGAAATAAAACGACATTACAATATAGTTACCATAATCATACACCAATCATGATTATATAATCAGCAGGTTGACATAAACAAGATCATAGTGTAAAATCCATGACAATTTAAGTGACATGATGAGATGATATCCATTCACATACACTTATATTACCACATAAGTTTTCATGAAAATATTATCATGATCATATAATCACAACAGTATTGTCACTATTTACAAAATATATCCAGAAAGACAAAATTAACCATAATAATATAGCCATGAATTTGATATACCGACCAAGATAAATAGCCAGGACGGAATTATATTGAAGGTAAGAATACAACCTCCATGCCAATGTCTTCACCATGACAATGTAGCTGCCATGAAAATATATTAACCTTGACTATGTAGCTACCATGATAAAATATACAATTGAAAAATATCCACAACAAGAGTTTAGCTGCTAAAACACTATATCACCATGCCAATATCGCCAAAATGCTATTATTGCCATCAAGATAATATACCGCCAGAAAAGAAATATATACCCACTACTCGACAATATAGCTATTCTGACAATATTGCCAACATGAAAAGACAGTCACCTTCTTGTTATATAACAAAAATGACAGATAGCCATCATGGCGATATAGTGATTTAACAATACAGTCACTATGGTAATATACTTACCATAACAATGTGATCTTAACGACAATGTAGACAACATGACTATATAGTCAAGTTGACAATACAACCACCGTGACAATACAGATAACATGAAAGTACCGTCTCTAAGACAATATTGCCATCAATTTGACAAATTATATGATAATATAGATATTATGGCAACATAGTCACCATGACAATATATTCAGAAATGAAATATAATCGCCATGATAAGATTATCCTACCATGAAAATATAGCCACCTACCATTTTGGTTTCCATTGCAATGTAGAAACAGTAATAAAAGATTTACCATGACAGTACTGAAAAACATAACAGTATAGCATATCATGGCAATGTAGTTAGCTGATTATTTAATCAAAATGACAATTTCTCTTCTATAATGGTATATCCTCAAGGGCAATATCAACACCATTAAAAAAGCTTTTACGAAAATACAGTCTTTATGACATTATAAAAACCATGATAAAAAAAGTCACCGTGACAATATAGTTATCTTGGCAACATAGCCACTGTGACATTATAGTCATAATGATAATATAGTCGCTATGACAATATTGTCACCATAAAAATATAATTATCATGATGATATTTCGCTTATGACAAAGTATGTAAGAGTTAAATAATGACAATATATCATGTATAAAAAGATCACCTTGCCAATATAGCTAAGGTGACGATATATACATTATAGAAATGTAACTAAAATGAAAATTTAACGAAAACGACGGTATGGTCATAATGACAACACTGCCACTATGAAAATATGTTCCCCATGACACTATAGCTACACTGACAACAAAGCCATACTCACAAAAGAGCAACATTGAAAATACAGCAAACGAGAAAATAGCCACCATCATAGTTCAGCCACCATGATAATAATGTCACGATACAAATCATTACTATGTCATTAGTCACCTTGATGATAAACTTACAATGACTATATAAATATCATGAAAATATAGCCTCAATGTCAACATGTCTGCCATGATAATCTGGCCATTATGAAAATATATTCATGACGGCAATTTATTCACTATAACAATATAGCCACAGTGATCATATAACTGTTGTGACAATACAGTCAAAGAAGCAAAAAAGAAATATACAAATCATATTCACTATGGCAGTATAACTACATGACAATATAGATACTGTGACAAATAGTCGCTTTTGAATCATAGCAAACATATAGCCGGCAGGACAACATAGTCTCTATGACAAAATAGCGACCAACACAGGATATATCATTATAATATAGACACCTTGACAGTATATACCATAAAACAATATAACAATCATGAAACTGTACCTGCCAAAAAATTATAGATGTCATGAAATTTTAGTCAACATGACAAAATTATCATAATGAAATATCATCGGCATTACAATATAGTTACCATAATCATAGTCCAATCATGATAATATAATCAGCAAGTTGACATAAACATTATCACAGTATAAAAACCATGACAGTATAAGTGACATGATGATATGATATCCATACACTTACAATACCAAAGAAGCCGCCATGAATATATTGTTATCATGATCATATAATCACAACAATATTGTAGGTAGTACAAATATATCCCCAACGACAAAATTAATCATATCAATGTAAACATCAACTTGTTATAGCGATAAAGATAATGTAGCGAGCATTGTATTGAGAATTACAATACAGCCACCGTGCCAATGTCGTCAACATGACAATATAGCTACCATGAAAATATAGTAATGTTGATAATGTAGCTGCCATGGCAAAATATTCAAGATAGAAAATACCCAAAAGATAGCCACAACAAGAGTTTGGCTGCTAAGACGATATATCACCAATTCCAATATCTCTAAAATGTTAGTTAGCCATCATGGCTAATATATCAACAGAAAAAATACTCATCACAACGATATAGCTAACTTGACAATATACTACTCTGACAATATAGGTAACATTAAAAGACAGCCACCTCCTTAAATATATAAAAAAAAAATGACAAATAGCCATCATGGCAATATGGTAACTAAACAGTATAGCCATCATGGCAATATGGTAACCAAACAATATAGCCATCATGGCAATATGATTACCATAGCAATGTATTCTCTAATGGCAATATAGTCACCATGTCCTTATAGTCACGATGACAATACAACTACCATGACAATACAGAAAACATCAAAATACAGTCTCTAAGACAATATTGCCACTAATTCAACAAATTAAATGACAATATAGATATTATGGCAAAACAATCATGGATGACAATATACTCAGAAATGTTATATAATCGTCATAATAAAATGATCCTACCATGAAAATATAGTCACCCTGCCACTATGGCTTCCATTACAATATAGCCACAATAACAAAACATTCACCACGACAGTACTGAAAATAACAATATAGCATATCATGACAATGTAGTCACTTGATCATTAATGAAAAAAAAAATTTCGCTTCTATTATGGTATAACCTCAGGGACAAAATTTATACACCTTAACAAAGCTGCCATGAAAATACAGTCACTATGACATAAATATCATATAAAATATGACCATGGCAATATAGCCACTCTGAGATTATAGTCATTATGACAATATAGTCGCTATTAAAATACTGTCACCTTAATATAAAGTTATCAAAATGATATATCGCTTGTGACAAAATATGCATGATTAGAAAATGACGTATAGCACCTATAAAAAAGATCACCTTGCCACTATAGTCAAAGTGACGATATATACATCATAGCAACGTAAAGAAAAAGAGATGATAACTAGAACGACGGTATGTTCATAATGACAATACTGCAACTATGAAAATATGTTCCCCACGATTCTCCAGCTTCACTGACAATAAAGCCATCTTCACAAAAAGAGTACTATTGAAAAAATAGCAAACGACTATACAGCCATCAAGACAGTACAGCCACCATGACAATAATCTCTCGATATAAATCAATCGCCAGGACATTAGCGTCACCTTGATAATGAATATACAATGAGTACATGAACATCATGAAAATATAGCGTCCATATAAATATAATTGTCGTGAAAATATAGCCTCCATATGAATATCTTTAAAGTGACAGTTTCGCCATTCTGATAATATAATCAAGACGCTAATATATTCACCATAACAATAAAGCCACCATGATCACATAAATGATATGACAATATAGTCAACGCAACAATAAATCGCATTTATAAATTATATCCACTCTGAGAATACAGCCACATGAAAATATATATACTGTGACAAAATATCATTTTTGGATCATAGCAAACATATAGCGTCCAAGAGAATATAGTCACTATGACAAAATAGCGAAGAAGACAGGATTTATCATCACAATACAGTCACCTTGACAGTATAGCCAATAAAACAGTGGAACAACCATGAAAATGTACCTAACATAACAATATAGCTTACATGAAAATATAGTTACTATGACAAATTATTACAATAAATACAAACGATATCACATTATGGTTTCGATAATCATACACCAATCATGATCATATAAGATAAAACCTTCAAAACAAAGAAGGGTAGCGACAACGCAGGGAGGAATAGCTACAACCTAGCTCTGAGAAAACGACAGCAGCTCCGTACACGTCGGTAGCTGGTGCGCGACTGTCATCAGGTGACTACATTGTCATGATATGCTATATTGTCATGGTTTCAGTACTGTCGTAGTGAATGTATTATTATGTTAGCTATATTGACAGTGGCAGGGTGGCTAAGATTTTCATGGTAGGATAATTTTGTTATCGCGGTTATATTGCATTTGTGATAATACTGTATGGTGACTGTGTTCCAGTAATATCAATATTATCATTTAATTTGTTGAAGCGATTGCAATATTGTCGTAGAGACTCTAATGTCATATTGCCTGTATTGTCATGATAGTTGCATGTCATCTTGACTATATAGTCATGTTGGTTATATTCCAGTTATGATTACATGGTATGGTAACTATATTGCCATGGTGACTATATTGATAAGTGACTACATTGCCATGATAGCTATTTTTCTTTTTGTTATACTGTAAGGAGGTGACTTCTTTTCATATTGAATATATTATCAGGTAGCTATATTGTTAAGTTAGCTATATCATTGTGGTGCTTATTTTCTTTTTCTGGTGGTATATTGCCATGATGCCTAGACTAACATTTTGGCGATATGGCATGGTGATATAGTGTCTTAGCAAATAAACTGTTATTGTGGATATGTTCCATGGGATTTTATTATCATAGTAGCTATATTGTCAATGTTGCTATATTTTCATGGTAGCTCCATTGTCATGGTTACGATATTCCATTGTGGCTGTATTGTTATTTTCAATATAATGCCATCCTAACTACATTATCTTGTCGCTATATTTACTTGCTGGCTATATTGCTATGGTTAATTTTGTCGTTGGGATATATTTTGTCATTAACTACAATTTTGTTTTAATCATATGATCATGATAACAATATTTTCATGGCGGCTTATTTGGTAATGTGAGTCAAGTGTATGGATATCATATTATCATGTCACTATATTGTCAGGTTTTTATACTGTGATGTGTTTATGTCAGCCTCCTGATGATATTATCATGATTGATATATGATTATGGTAACTAAATTGTAATGGCGATTATATTCATTGTGACAATTTTGTCATGTTGCCGCATTTTCATGGTAGCTATATTGTTATGGCAGGTACATTTTCATTGTTGTTTCATTGTTTTATCGGCTATACTGTCAAGGTGACTATATCTTAATAAAAATCTTGTCTTGGTCGCTATTTTGTCATGGACACTATATTGTCCTGGAGCCTATATGTTTGCTATGATCCGAAAGAGACTATTTTGTCACAGCATCAATATTGTCAGTGCTTATATTGCCATAATGAATATAATTTGAAGGCTTCCTTATTGTTGCTTGACTGTATTGTCATATCACTTATATGATCATGGCTATATTGTTATAGTGAATATATTGCCGTCTTGACTATATTCTCATATTGGCTAAATTGTCATGGTAAGTATTTGACATGGAAGCCTTATTTTCATGATGTTTATATAGTCAGTGAATATATCGTGACATTATTGTCATAGTGGCTGTACTTTCATGGTGGCTATATAGTCGTTTGCTGTATTTTCATTGTTACTCTTTTGTGAAGATTGCTTTATTGTCATTGTAGCTATAGTGTCATGGGGATATATTTTCATAGCTAGCAGTATTGTCATTATGAACACTACCGTCATTTTGGCTACTACTCATTTTGTTTATATTGCGAAGATTTACATATCGTCACCTTGGCTATATTGTCAAGGTGATCTCTTTTATAGTTGCTATATTGTCATTTTTTTAGTCATGCATATTTTTTCATAAGCGATACATTATCGTGATAACTTTACTATTAAGGTGACAGTATATTGTCATTGTGACAATGTTGACATTATACTATAATCTCTTAGTGGCTATATTGCTAAGATAACTATACTGTCATGGTGACTATTTCATGATGATGGTTATAATGACAGTTTGACTGCATTTTCATTGTAGCATATTTAATGGTGTTGATTTGCCCTTGAAGATATATATAAAAACGAAATTTCCTTTTTTTTTAATTATCATGTGAATATATTGCCATGATATGCGATATTGTTATAGTTTCAGTACTGTCATGTTGAATGTATATTATGTTGGTTACATTACAATTAAAGTCTAGTGGCAGGGTAACTATATTTTCAGGGTTGGATCATTTTGTTATGACGATTTTATTATATTTGTGAGTATATTCTCATGGTTACTGTGTTGCCGTAATTTCTATATTGTCCTGGACACTACATATCCTGAAATCTATATTGTCATATCAGTTATATGATCATGTGTGCTTTATTGTCATAGTGAATATCTTGTCGTCGTGACTATATTATCATAATGGCTAAATTGTCATAGGAATATGTTGACATGAGGGCTATATTTTCATGATATTCATAAAGTCATTGAAAGATTACTATCAAGGTGACTCTAATAGCCTGGCGATTGATGTATATCGTGGATTATTGTCACGATAGCTGCATTGTCATGGTGGCTATATTGTCGTTTCCTGTATTTTCATTTACTCTTTTGTGAAGATTGCTTTATTTTCATTGTAGCTATAGTGTCATGGGGAATATATTTTCGTAGTAGCAGTATTGTCATTATGAACATATCGTCATTTTGGCTATCTGCTCATTTTGGTTACATTGCGAAGATTTACATATCGTCACCTTGGCTATATTGGCAAGGTGATCTCTTTATAGTTTATATTGTCATTTTTTTAATCATGTATATTTTTCATGAGTGATACATTATCTTGATAACTATATCATTAAAGTGACAGTATATTGTCATGGTGACTATATTTACATTATGACTACAATCTCTTAGTGGCTATATTGCTAAGATAACTACATGTGACTACATTTTCATTGTAGCTTATTTAATGGTGTTGATTTACCTTTGGAGATATATCATTATAAAAACGGATATTTCATTTTGTTTAAATTATGAGGTGAATACATTGTCATGATATGCTATATTGTTATAGTTTCAGTACTGTCATGGTGAATGTATATTATGTTGGCTACATTACAATGGAAGCCATAGTGGCAGGGTGGCTATATTTTCATGGTTTGATCATTTTGTTATTAGTATTTTATTGTATTTTGAATATATTGTCATGGTGACTGTGTTGCCATAATTTCTATATTGTCATTTGATTTATTAAATTGATGGCAATATTGTCATAGAGACTGTATTGTCATGTTGCCTGTATGGTCATCATGTTTGTCTTGTCATCGTGACTCTATGGTCATGATGGCTATACTGTCTTAAGATTACATTCTTATGGTATCTATATTGCCATCATGGCTTTTGTCAGAGTAGCTATATGTTAAGTTAGCTATCTTATTGTGGTGGGTATTTTTTTGCTTTTGGTATATTGCCATGATGGCTACACTAGAATTTTGGCAAGATTAGCATGGTGATATAGTGTTCGCAGCCCAATGTTGTTTTGGACATTTTTCATGGGAATACATTATCATGGTACCTACATTGTCAAGGTTACTATATTTCATGCAAGCTACATTGTAAAGATGACGATATTGGCATGGCGGGTGTATTGCTTATGTTCAATATAACGCCATCCTGGCTACGTTATCTTGGTCGCTATATCAACTTGATGGCTATATTGCTACGGTCAATTTCATCGTTGGTTATGTATTTTGTCTTTACCTACAATTTGGTTGTGATTGTATGATCATGATAGCATTTCTATGACGGCTTATTTGGCATCTTGAGTGTATCTATCTGGATATCATATCATCATGTAACTTAATCTCTCATGCTTTTAAACGGTGATGGTGCTTATGTGAAAATGCTGATTACACTATCATCATTAATGTATGATTATTGTAACTATATAGCAATGGTAAATCTTTTTTGATCATTTTGGTATGTTAACTTTATTTTGATAGTAGTTATATTGGTATTGCAGGTACATTTTCATGGTGCTGACATTGTTTTTGGGCTATACTGTCAAGGCGGCTGTATAGTATTGATAAATTCTGTTTTAGACGCTATTGTCTCCTTGACACTATATACTTTAGAGGCTATATGTTTCCTATGATCCCAAAGCGACTATTTTGTCACGGTATCTATATTGTCAGGTGGCTATATTGACGTTGTGAACATATTCTGAATGTTTCTTTAATGTTGCGTTGACTATATTGTTATATCAGTTATATGACCATGGTGGCTTTGTTGTTATCGTGAATATATTGTAGTTGTGACTATACTATCATAATGGCTAAATTGTCATGGGAAATATGTTGATATGGATGCTATATTCTCATGATACTTCTATGGTAATTGTAAAAATTTTGTCATGTGTACTCTAATATCAGAGTGATTGATTTGTGTTATAACATTATTGTCATGGTGGCTGTACAATCATGGTGGCTATATTGTCGTTTGATGAGTTTTCAATGTTAATATTTAGTGAATATGGCTTTAATGTCAGTGTAGCTATACTTTCATTGGTAACAAATTTTCATAGTGACGCAATTGTCATTTATGAAATAAAGTCATTTTGGCTATCTTCTAACTTAGGTCACATTTCTATGTTATATATATCGTCACCTTGGCTATATTGGGAATGTGATTTTTTTTATAGGTGTTATATTGTCATATTTTAATCGTGCATATTCTGTTATAAGCGATATATTATCATGATACTCATATCATTAAGGTGAAAATATTGGCATGGCGACTATATTATCTTTATGACTGCAATCTTATGGTAACAATATAGGTACCCTGATATATAGGCAACATGAAAAGATAATCACCCACTTGTAATATACTAAAAAATAACAAATAGCCATCAAGGCAATATATTCATTTAACAATATAGCCGCCATGGCAATATAGTTACCATATCAATATAATCTTAATGGAAATATAACTACCATGACCATATAGACACGATGACAATACAACCACCAAGACATTAAAGGAACCATAACATTACATTATGACAATATAGCCACAAATTCAAGAAATCAAATGACAGTATAGATATTATGGCAACAGTCACCATGACAATATACAAACAAGTGGAATATAATCGACATAACAAAATGATTATATTATGAAAATATAGCCACTCTGCCACTATGGCTTCCATTGGAATATAGCCAACATGATAATACATATTCAATGACATTCCTGAAACCATAACACTGTAGCATATCACTACAATGTTGTCCCCTAATGATTTAATCAAAATGAGAATCTCGTCTTATAATGATACATCCTCAATGGCAAACCCAGCACCAATATAAAAGCTACCGTGAAAATGTAGTCACCATGACATTATAACCATCATGATGAAGTAGACACCCTGACAATAAAGTTACTTTGGCAAGATATGCAACATGATATCATTGTCATAATAACAATATAGTCAAAATGCCAATATATAGTTACCGGAATGAATCCCTTACGACATAAAATGCATCATTAGAAAAATGAAAATATAGCAACCGTAAAAAAGATAACGTTCCTAATATAGCCAAAGTGATGATATATTTATGATAGAAATGTAACCAAAATAAGGAGGTGGCCAAAATGACAGAATGTTCATAATGACAATAATTCCACTATGAAAATATATTCTCCATGACACTATAGGTACACTGACAGTAAACCTATCTTCACAAAAGCGTAAAATTAAAATTCAGTAAACTACAATATAGCCTCCATGACAATACAGCCATCTTGACAATAATATCACGATATAACTCAATCACCAGGACAATAGAGTCACCTTGACAGTAATCTTACAATGACTTTATAAATATCATGAAAATATAGCCCCCATGTCAAGATATTTGCGATGACAATTTAGCCATTATGAAAATATAGTCACGACGACAATCTATTCACTATGACAATAAAGCTACCGTGATCATATAACTGATATGACAATATAATCAAAGCAAAAATATAGAAACATTCAACTTATATTCACAATGGCAATATAACCACCTGACAATATAGATACTGTTAATAGATAGTCGTTTTCGGATCATAGCAAAAATATAGACTCCAGGACAATATAGTCTCTGTGAAAAAACAGTGACTCAGACAGGATTTATCATCATGATATGGTCAACATTATAGCTGTCATGGAATTGTAGTCAACATGGTAAAATTATCACAATGAAGTAAAACGACATTACAATATAGTTACCATAATCATACACCAATCATGATTATATAATCAGCAGTTTGACATCAACAAGATCATAGTGTAAAAACCATGACAATTTAAGTGACATGATGAGATGATATCCATTCACTTACACTTACAATCCACATAAGTTTTCATGAAAATATTATCATGATCATATAATCACAACAGTTTTGTCACTAATTACAAAATATATCCCGAAAGACAAAATTAACCATGACAATATAGCCATCAAGTTGATATAGCGACCAAGATAATGTAGCCAGGACGGCATTATATTGAAAGTAAGAATACAACACCATGCCAATGTCTTCACCATGACAATGCAGCTACCATGAAAATATAGTAACCTTGACTATGTAGCTACCATGATAAAAATATATTTTGTATTTTATTTATTATACTTTGTCGCTGTCTCCCGCGTTTGCGAGGTAGCGCAAGGAAACAGACGAAAGAAATGGCCCAACCCCCCCCATACACATGTATATACATACGTCCACACACGCAAATATACATACCTACACAGCTTTCCACGGCTTACCCCAGACGCCCCACATGCCCCGATTCAATCCACTGACAGCACGTCAACCCCGGTATACCACATCGCTCCAATTCACTCTATTCCTTGCCCTCCTTTCACCCTCCTGCATGTTCAGGCCCCGATCACACAAAATCTTTTTCACTCCATCTTTCCACCTCCAATTTGGTCTCCCTCTTCTCCTTGTTCCCTCCACCTCCGACACATATATCCTCTTGGTCAATCTTTCCTCACTCATCCTCTCCATGTGCCCAAACCACTTCAAAACACCCTCTTCTGCTCTCTCAACCACGCTCTTTTTATTTCCACACATCTCTCTTACCCTTACGTTACTCACTCGATCAAACCACCTCACACCACACATTGTCCTCAAACATCTCATTTCCAGCACATCCATCCTCCTGCGCACAACTCTATCCATAGCCCACGCCTCGCAACCATACAACATTGTTGGAACCACTATTCCTTCAAACATACCCATTTTTGCTTTCCGAGATAATGTTCTCGACTTCCACACATTCTTCAAGGCCCCCAGAATTTTCGCCCCCCTCCCCACCCTATGATCCACTTCCGCTTCCATGGTTCCATCCGCTGCCAGATCCACTCCCAGATATCTAAAACACTTCACTTCCTCCAGTTTTTCTCCATTCAAACTCACCTCCCAATTGACTTGACCCTCAACCCTACTGTACCTAATAACCTTGCTCTTATTCACATTTACTCTTAACTTTCTTCTTTCACACACTTTACCAAACTCAGTCACCAGCTTCTGCAGTTTCTCACATGAATCAGCCACCAGCGCTGTATCATCAGCGAACAACAACTGACTCACTTCCCAAGCTCTCTCATCCCCAACAGACTTCATACTTGCCCCTCTTTCCAAAACTCTTGCATTTCACCTCCCTAACAACCCCATCCATAAACAAATTAAACAACCATGGAGACATCACACACCCCTGCCGCAAACCTACATTCACTGAGAACCAATCACTTTCCTCTCTTCCTACACGTACACATGCCTTACATCCTCGATAAAAACTTTTCACTGCTTCTAACAACTTTCCTCCCACACCATATATTCTTAATACCTTCCACAGAGCATCTCTATCAACTCTATCATATGCCTTCTCCAGATCCATAAATGCTACATACAAATCCATTTGCTTTTCTAAGTATTTCTCACATACATTCTTCAAAGCAAACACCTGATCCACACATCCTCTACCACTTCTGAAACCACACTGCTCTTCCCCAATCTGATGCTCTGTACATGCCTTCACCCTCTCAATCAATACCCTCCCATATAATTTACCAGGAATACTCAACAAACTTATACCTCTGTAATTTGAGCACTCACTCTTATCCCCTTTGCCTTTGTACAATGGCACTATGCACGCATTTCGCCAATCCTCAGGCACCTCACCATGAGTCATACATACATTAAATAACCTTACCAACCAGTCAACAATACAGTCACCCCTTTTTTAATAAATTCCACTGCAATACCATCCAAACCTGCTGCCTTGCCGGCTTTCATCTTCCGCAAAGCTTTACTACCTCTTCTCTGTTTACCAAATCATTTTCCCTAACCCTCTCACTTTGCGCACCACGTCGACCAAAACACCCTATATCTGCCACTCTATCATCAAACACATTCAACAAACCTTCAAAATACTCACTCCATCTCCTCTCACATCACCACTACTTGTTATCACCTCCCCATTTGCGCCCTTCACTGAAGTTCCCATTTGCTCCCTTGTCTTACGCACTTTATTTACCTCCTTCCAGAACATCTTTTTATTCTCCCTAAAATTTAATGATACTCTCTCACCCCAACTCTCATTTGCCCTTTTTCACTCTTGACATTTATCTTGAACCCTGACTTTCTTAACATCTCCCACTCATTGCATTTTTCCTGCAAAAATCGTCAAATGCCTCATATCTCTTATAATACTCTTACTTCTTCATCCCACTCATACCCTCTAATAACCATTCGCCACTCTCTCAGCCACAAGCATCTTTTGCTGAATATATATGATAGATGTAACCAAATAAGGAATGCCAAATGACAGTATGTTCATAATGACAAAATTCCACTATGAAAATATATTCTCCATGACACTATAGGTACACTTTCAGTAAAGATATCTTCAATAAAGCGTAGAATTAAAATACAGCAAAGTAAAATATAGCCACCATGACAATACAGCCATCTTGACAATAATATCACGATATAACGCAATCACCAGGACAATAGAATCACCTTGACAGTAATCTTACAATGACTTTATAAATATCAATGAAAATATAGCCGCCATGTCAAGATATTTGCTATGACAATTTAGCCAATATGAAAATATAGTCACGACGACAATCTATTCACTATGACAATAAAGCTACCATAATCATGTAACTGATATGACAATATAATCAAAGCAAAAATATAGAAACATTCAACTTATATTCACAATGGCAATATAACCTCCTGACAATATAGATACTGTTAATAGATAGTCGTTTTCGGAATCATAGCAAAAAATATAGACTCCAGGACAATATAGTCTTTGTGAAAAAACAGTGACTCAGACAGGATTTATCATCATGATATGGTCATAACATTATAGCTGTCATGGAATTGTAGTCAACATGAAAAAATTATCACAATGAGATAAAACGACATTACAATATAGTTACCATAATCATACACCAATCATGATTATATAATCAGCAGGTTGACATAAACAAGATAATAGTGTAAAAACCATGACAATTTAAGTGACATGATGAGATGATATCTATTCACTTACACTTACAATACCACATAAGTTTTCATGAAAATATTATCATGATCATATAATCACAACAGTATTGTCACTAATTAAAAAATATATCCCGAAAGACAAAATTAACCATAACAATATAGCCATCAAGTTGATATAGCGACCAAGATAATTAGCCAGGACGGCATTATATTGAAAGTAAGAATACAACCACCATGCCAATGTACTACATTGTACCGAAAATATAGTAACCTTGACTATGTAGCTACCATGATGATATATACAATTGAAAAATATCCACAACAAGAGTTTAGCTGTAAACACTATATCGCCATGCCAATATCGCCAAAATGTTATTATTGCATCATGATAATATACCGCCTAAAAAAAATATATATACCCACTACTCGACAATATAGCTATTCTGACAATATTGCAACATGAAAAGACAGTCACCTCCTTTTATTTAACAAAAATGACAAATAGCCATATGGCGATATAGTGATTTAACAATACAGACACTATGGTAATATAGTTACCATAACAATGTGATCTTAACGACAATGTAGCCAACATGACTATATAGTCACGTTGACAATACAACCACCGTGACAATACAGATAACATGACGTACCGTCCTGAAGACAATATTGCCATCAATTTGACAAATTATATGACAATATAGATATTATGGCAACATAGTCACCATGTAAATATACTCAGAAATGCAATAAATCGCCTGATAAAATTATCCAAACCATGAAAATATAGCCACCTACCATTTTGGTTTCCATTGCAATGTAGAAACAGTAATAAAAGATTTACCATGACAGTACGAAACCATAACAGTATAGCATATAATGGCAATGTAGTCAGCTGATAATTTAATAAAAATGACAATTCTCTTCTATAATGGTATATCCTCAAGGGCAATATCAACACCATTAAAAAAGCTTCTACGAAAATACAGTCATTATGACATTATAAAAACTTATAAAAAAGTCACCATGAAAATATAGTTATCTTGGCAATAAGCCACTGTGACATTATAGTCATAATGATAATATAGTCGCTATGACAATATTCTTCACATAAAAATATAATATCATGATAATATTTCGCTTATGAAAAGTATGCAAGAGTTAAATAATGACAATATATCACCTATAAAAAGATCACCTTGCCAATATAGCTAAGGTGACGATATATACATTATAGCAATGAACTAAAATGAAAAGATAGCCAAAATGACGGTATGGTCATAATACAATATGCCACAATGAAAATATGTTCCCCATGACACTATAGCTACACTGACAACAAAGCCATATTCACAAAAGAGCAACATTGAAAATACAGCAAACGAGAATATAGCCACATCATAGTTCAGCCACCATGATAATAATGTCACGATACAAATCATCACCATGTCATTAGTCACCTTGATAATAAACTTACAATGACTATATAAATATCATGAAAATATATCCTCCATGTCAACATGTGTGCCATAAATTGGCCATTATGATAATATAGTCATGACGGCAATTTATTCACTATAACAATATAGCCACAGTGATCATATAACTGATGTGACAATACAGTCAAAGAAGCAAAAAGAAATTAAAATCATATTCACTATGGCAGTATAACTACATGACAATATGATACTGTGACAAATAGTCTCTTTTGAATCATAGCAAACATATAGCCGGCAGGACAACATAGTCTCTATGACAAAATAGCGACCAAGACTGGATATACCATTATGATATAGACACCTTGACAGTATAGACCATAAAACAATGTAACAATCATGAAACTGTACCTGCCAAAACATTATAGATGTCATGATATTTTAGTCAACATGACAAAATTATCATAATGAAATATCATCGGCATTACAATATAGTTACCATAATCATGGACCAATCATGATCATATAATCAGCAGGTTGACATAAACAATATCACAGTATAAAACCATGACAGTATAAGTGACATGATGATATGATATCCATCACATAAACTTACAATACCAAAGAAGCCGCCATGAATA
The DNA here is from genome assembly GCF_036320965.1 of Panulirus ornatus. NCBI lineage: Eukaryota > Metazoa > Arthropoda > Malacostraca > Decapoda > Palinuridae > Panulirus > Panulirus ornatus. The sequence continues at coordinate 9,762,198 of NC_092278.1, read as the reverse complement.
TATGTTATCATGATCATATATCACAATAATATTGTAGGTAGTGACAAATATATCCCCAACGAAAAAATAATCCATAGCAATATAGACATCAACTTGTTATAGCGACCAAGATAATGTACGAGCATTGTATGAGAATTACAATAAGCCACCGTGCCAATGTCGTCACCATGACATATAGCTACCATGAAAATATAGTAACGTTGATAATGTAGCTGCCATGGCAAAATATTCAAGATAGAAAATACCCAAAAGATAGCCACAACAAGAGTTGAGCTGCTAAGACGATAAATCACCATGCCAATATCTCTAAAATGTTAGTATAGCCATCATGGCAATATATCAACAGAAAAAATACTCATCACAACGATATAGCTAACTTGACAATATACTACTCTGACAATATAGGTAACATTAAAAGACAGCCACCTCCTTGAAATTATAAAAAAAAAATGACAAATAGCCATCTTGGCAATATGGTAACTAAACAATACACCCATCATGGCAATATGGCAACCAAACAATATAGCCATCATGGCAATATGATTACCATAGCAATGTATTCTTAATGGCAATATAGTCACCATGTCCTTATAGTCACGATGACAATACAACTACCATGACAATACAGAAAACATCAAAATACAGTCTCTAAGACAATATTGCCACTAATTCAACAAGTTAAATGACAATATAGATATTATGGCAACACAATCACGATGACAATATACTCAGAAATGTTATATAATCGTCATAATAAAATGATCCTACCATGAAAATATAGTCACCCTGCCACTATGGCTTCCATTACAATATAGCCACAATAACAAAATATTCACCACGACAGTACTGAAACCATAACAATAAAGCATATCATGACAATGTAGTCACTTGATCATTTAATGAAAAAAAAAATTTCGCTTCTATTATGGTATAACCTCAGATACAAAATTTATACACCATTAAAAAGCTGCATGAAAATACAGTCACTATGACATAAATATCATAGAAAATAGTGACCATGGCAATATAGCCACTCTGAGATTATAGTCATTATGACAATATAGTCGCTATTAAAATACTGTCACCTTAATAATAAAGTTATCAAAATGATATATCGCTTGTGACAAAATATGCATGATTAGAAAATGACAGTATAGCACCTATAAAAAAAGATCACCTTGCCACTATAGTCAAGGTGACGATATATACATCATAGCAACGTAAAGAAAAAGAGATGATAACCAGAACGACGGTATGTCATAATGACATACTGCAACTATGAAAATATTTCCCCACGATTCTCCAGCTTCACTGACAATAAAGTCATCTTCACAAAAAGAGTACTATTGAAAAAATAGCAAACGACTATACAGCCATCAAGACAGTACAGCCACCATGACAATAATCTCTCGATATAAATCAATCGCCAGGACATTAGCGTCACCTTGATAATGAATATACAATGAGTACATGAACATCATGAAAATATAGCGTCCATATAATATATTTTTGTGAAAAAAGCCTCCATATGAATATCTGTAAAGTGACAGTTTCGCCATTCTGATAATATAGTCAAGACGCTAATATATTCACCATAACAATAAATCCACCATAATCACATAAATGATATGACAATATAGTCAACGCAACAATACACGCATTTATAAATTATATCCACTCTGAGAATACAGCCACATGAAAATATAGATACTGTGACAAAATAGTCATTTTTGGATCATAGGAAAAATATAGCGTCCAAGAGAATATAGTCTCTATGACAAAATAGCGAAGAAGACAGAATTTATCGTCACAATACAGCCACCTTGACAGTATAGCCAATAAGATAGTAGAACAACCATGAAAATGTACCTACTATAACAATATAGCTTACATGAAAATATAGTTACTATGACACATTCATTACAATGAAATACAAAAGATATCACATTATGGTTTCGATAATCATACACCAATCATGATCATATAAGATATAACCTTTAAAACAAAGCAAGGGTAGCGACAACGCAGACAGGAATAGCTACAACCTAGCTCTGAAAGACGATAGCAGCTCCGTACACGTCGGTAGCTGGTGCGCGACTGTCATCAGGTGACTACATTGTCATGATATGCTATATTGTCATGGTTTCATTACTGTCGTAGTGAATGTATTATTATGTTAGCTATATTGCAGTTGCAGGTTGGCTAAATTTTCATGGTAGGATAATTTTGTTATCGCTGTTATATTGCACTTGTGATAATACTGTCATGGTGACAGTATTCCAGTAATACCTATATCATCATTTAATTTGTTGAAGCGATTGCAATATTGTCGTAGAGACTCTAATGTCATGTTGCCTGTATTGTCATGATGGTTGCATGTCATCTTGACTGTATAGTCATGTTGGTTATATTCCAGTTATGATTACATGGTTATGGTAACTATATTGCCATGGTGACTATATTGATAGGTGACTACATTGCCATGGTAGTTATACTGTAAGGAGGTGACTGTCTTTTCATATTGAACATATTATCAGGGTAGCTAAATTGTTAAGTTAGCTATATCATTGTGGTGCTTATTTTCTTTTTCTGGTGGTATATTGGCATGATGCCTAGACTAACATTTTGGTGATATTGGCATGGTGATATAGTGTCTTAGCAAATAAACTGTTAATGTGGATATGTTCCATGGGATTTTATTATCATAGTAGCTACATTGTCAATTTTACTATATTTTCATGGTAGCTCCATTGTCATATTGACGATATTGCCATTGTGGCTCTATTGTTATTTTCAATATAATGCCATCCTAACTACATTATCTTGGTCGCAATATTTACTTGCTGGGTATATTGCTATGGTTATTTTTGTCGTTGGGTATATATTTTGTCATTAACTACAATTTTGTTTTAATCATATGATCATGATAACAATATTTCCATGGCGGCTTATTTGGTAATGTGAGTGCAAGTATATGGATATCATATTATCAGGTCACAATATTGTAATGGTTTTTATACTGTGATGGTGTTTATGTGAGCCTCCTGATGATATTGTCATGATAAATATATGATTTATGGTAACTAAATTGTAATGGTGATTATATTTCATTGTGACAATTTTGTCATGTTGCCTGCATTTTCATGGTAGCTATATTGTTATGGCAGGTACATTTTCATAGTTGTTTCATTGTTTTATCGGCTATACTGTCAAGGTGACTATATCTTAATTAAAAATCTCTTCTTGGTCGCTATTTTGTCATGGACACTATATTGTCCTGGAGCCTATATGTTTGCTATGATCCGAAAGAGACTATTTTGTCACAGCATCAATATTGTCAGGTGCTTATATTGCCATAATGAATATAATTTGAAGGCTTCCTTATTGTTGCGTTGACTGTATTGTCATATCACTTATATGATCATGGCTATATTGTTATAGTGAATATATTTCCGTGTTGACTATATTATCATATTGGCTAAATTGTCATGGTAAGTATGTTGACATGGAAGCCTTATTTTCATGATGTTTATATAGTCAGTGAATTACATCGTGACATTATTGTCATAGTGGCTGTACTTTCGTGGTGGCTATATAGTCGTTTGCTGTATTTTCACTGTTACTCTTTGGTGAAGATTGCTTTATTGTCATTGTAGCTATAGTGTCATGGGGGATATATTTTCATAGCAGCAGTATTGTCATTATGAACATACCGTCATTTTGTCTATCTACTCATTTTGGTTATTTTGCGAAGATTTTCATTTTGTCACCTTGGCTATATTGTCAAGTGATCTCTTTTATAGTTGCTATATAGTCATTTTTTTTAGTCATGCATATATTTTCATAAGCGATATATTATCGTGATAACTTTACTATTAAGACGACAGTATATTGTCATTGTGATAATGTTGACATTATGACTATATTCTCTTAGTGGCTATATTGCTAAGATAACTATACTGTCATGGTGACTATTTCATGATGATGGTTATAATGACAGTTTGACTGCATTTTCATTGTAGCATATTTAATGGTGTTAATTTTGCCCTTGAAGATATATTATGAAAAGAAAAATTTCCTTTTTTTTTAAATTATGATGTGAATATATTGCCATGATATGCGATATTGTTATACTTTTAGTACTGCCATGTTGAATGTATATTATGTTGGTTACATTACAATTAAAGTCATCGTGGCAGGGTAACTATATTTTCATGTTTGGATCATTTTGTTATGACGATTTTATTGTATTTGTGAGTATATTCTCATGGTTACTGTGTTGCCGTAATTTCTATATTGTCCTGGACACTACATATCCTGATATCTATATTGTCATATTAGTTATATGATCATGGTAGCTTTATTGTCATAGTGAATATCTTCTCGTCGTGACTATATTATTATAATGGGTAAAGGAAATATATTGACATGAGGGCTATATTTTCATGATATTCATAAAGTCACTTGAAATATTACTATCAAGGTGACTCTAATAGCCTGGCGATTGATGTATATCGTGACATTATTGTTACGATAGCTGCATTGTCATGGTGGCTATACTGACGTTTCCTGTGTTTTCAGTGTTACTCTTTTGTGAAGATTGCTTTATTGTCATTGTAGATATAGTGTCATGGGGAATATATTTTCGTAGTAGCAGTATCGTCATTATGAACATATTGTCATTTTCGCTATCTTTTCATTTTGGTTACATTGCGAAGATTTACATATCGTCACCTTGGCTATATTGGGAAAGTGATCTTTTTATAGTTACTATATTGTCATTTTTTTTAATCATGTATATTTTTTCATGAGTGATACATTATCTTGATAACTATATCATTAAAGTGACAGTATATTGTCATGGTGACTATATTGTCATTATGACTACAATCTCTTAGTGGCTATATTGCTAAGAATAACTACATGTGACTACATTTTCAATGTAGCTTATTTAATGCTGTTGATTTACCCTTGATATATATCATCATAAAAACGGATATTTCATTTTCTTTAAATTATGAGGTGAATACATTGTCATGATATGCTATATTGTTATAGTTTCAGTACTGTCATGGTGAATGTATATAATGTTGGCTACATTACAATGGAAGCCATAGTGGCAGGGTGGCTATATTTTCATGGTTTGATCATTTTGTTATTATTATTTTATTGTATTTTTGAATAAATTGTCATGGTAACTGTGTTACCATAATTTCTATATTGTCATTTGATTTATTAAATTGATGGCAATATTGTCATAGAGACTGTATTGTCATGTTGCCTGTATGGTTATCATGGTTATCTTGTCATCGTGACTCTATGGTCATGATGGCTATACTGTCATTAAGATTACATTCTCATGGTAACTATTTTGCCATCATGGCTTTTTGTCAGAATAGCTATATTGTTAAGTTAGCTATCTTATTGTGGTGGGTATTTTTTTTCATTTTGGTATATTGCCATGATGGGTATACTAGAATTTTGGCAAGATTAGCATGGTGATATAGTGTTCGCAGCCCAACTGTTGTTTTGGACATTTTTTCATGGGAATATATTATCTTGGTACCTACATTATCAAGGTTACTATATTTCATGCAAGCTACATTGTAAAGATGACGATATTGGCATGGCGGGTGTATTGTTATGTTTAAAATAACGCCATCCTAGCAACATCATCTTGGTCGCTATATCAACTTAATGGCTATATTGCTACGGTCAATTTCTTCGTTGGGGATGTATTTTGTCTTTACCTACAATTTGGTTGTGATTATATGATCATGATAATATTTCTATGACGGCTTATTTGGCATCTTGAGTGTATCTGTCTGGATATCATATCATTATGTAACTTAGTCTGTCATGCTTTTAAACGGTGATGGTGCTTATGTGAAAATGCTGATTACATTATCATCATTAATGTATGATTATTTTAACTATATAGCAATGGCAATATCTTTTTTCATCATTTTGGTATGTTGACTTCATTTTGATAGTAGTTATATTGGTATGAGCAGGTACATTTTCATGGTTCTCACATTGTTTTATGGGCTATACTGTATATACTATACTGTATAGTATTGATATATCCTATTTTGGACGCTATTTTCTCCTGGACACTATATACTTTAGAGGCTATATGTTTCCTATGATCCGAAAGCGACTATTTTGTCACGGTATCTATATTGTCAGGTGGTTATATTGATGTTGTGAACATATTCTGAATGTTTCTTTAATGTTGCGTTGACTATATTATATCAGTTATATGATCATGGTGGCATTGTTGTTATAGTGAATATATTGTAGTTGTGACTATACTATCATAATGGCTAAACTGTCATGGGAAATATGTTCATATGGTAATTGTAAAAAAATTTTCAAGTTTACTCTAATATCACAGTGATTGATTTATGTTGTAACATTATTGTTATGGTGGCTGTACAATCATGGTGGCTATATTGTCGTTTGATGCGTTTTCAATGTTACTATTTAGTGAATATGGCTTTAATGTCATTATAGCAATACTTTCCTTGGAAACAAATTTTCATAGTGACGCAATTGTCATTATGAAATAAAGTCATTTTGGCTATCTTCTAATTTGGGTTGCATTGTTATGTTATATATATCGTCACCTTAGCTATATTGGGAATGTGATTTTTTTATAGGTGGTATATTGTCATTTTTTAATCGTGCATATTCTGTTATAAGCGATATATTATCATGATACCCATATCATTAAGGTGAAAATATTGGCATGGCGACTATATTATCTTTATGACTGTATTCTTATGATAACAATATAGGTACCCTGATATATAGGCAACATGAAAAGACAATCACCCCTTGTAATGTAACAAAAAATAACAAATAGCCATCATGGCAATATATTCATTTAACAATATAGCCGCCATGGCAATATAGTTACCATATCAATATAATCTTAATGGAAATATAACTACCATGACCATATAGACACGATGACAATACAACCACCAAGATAATACAGGAACCATGACATTACATTATAACAATATAGCCACCAATTCAACAATTCAAATGACTGTATAGATATTATGGCAACAGTCACCATGACAATATACACACGAGTGGAATATAATCGACATAACAAAATGATTATATTATGAAAATATAGCCACTCTGCCACTGTGGCTTCCATTGGAATATAGCCAACATAATTATACATATACAATGACATTCCTGAAACCATAACAATATAGCATATCACGACAATGAAGTCCCCTAATGATTTAATCAAAATGAGAATCTCGTTTTATATTGATACATCCTCAAGGGCAAACCCAACACCAATATAAAAGCTACCGTGAAAATGTAGTCACCATGACATTATAACCATCATGATGAAATAGACACCACGACAATAAAGTTACTTTGGCAAGATTTCCAACATATCATTGTCATAATAACAATATAGTCAAAATGCCAATATATAGTTACCGGAATGTTATAGTTATCATGATAATGTATCTCTTACGACCAAAAATGCATGATTAAAAAATGAAAATATAGCAACCGTAAAAAAGGATCACGTTGCTAATGTAGCCAAGGTGATGATATATTTATGATAGAATTGTAACCAAAATAAGGAGATGGCCAAAATGACAGAATGTACATGAAAATAATTCCACTTGGAAAATATATTCTCCATGACACTATAGGTTCACTGACAATAAAGCTATCTTCATAAAAGCGTAAAATTAAAATACAGCAAACTAAAATATAGCCACCATGACAATACAAACATCTTGACAATAATATCACGATATAACTCAATCACCAGGACAATAAAGGTACCTTGACAGTAATCTTACAATGGCTTTATAAATATCATGAAAATATAGCCCCCATGTCGAGATATTTGCTATGACTATTTAGCCATTATGAAAATATAGTCACGACGACAATCTATTCACTATGACAATAAAGCTACCATGATCATACAACTGATATGACAATATAATCAAAGCAAAAATATAGAAACATTCAACTTATATTCACAATGGCAATATAACCACCTGACAATATAGATACTGTTAATAGAGAGTCGTTTTCGGGTCATAGCAAAAATATAGACCCACGGACAATATAGTCTCTGTGAAAAATCAGTGACTCAGACAGGATTTATCATCATGATATAATCATAACATTATAGCTGTCATGGAATTATAGTCAACATGACAAAATCATCACAATGAAATAAAACGACATTACAATATAGTTACCATAATCATACACCAATCATGATTATGTAATCAGCAGGTTGACATAAACAAGATCATGGTGTAAAAACCATGACAATTTAAGGGACATGATGAGATGATATCCATTCACTTACACTTACAATAGCACAAAAGTTTTCATGAACTTATAATCACAACAGTATTGTCACTAATTACAAAATATATCCCGAAAGACAAAGTTAGCCATAACAATATAGCCATCAAGTTGTATAGCGACCAAGATAATGTAGCCAGGACGGCATTATATTGAAAGTAAGAATACAACCACCATGCCAATGTCTTCACCATGACAATGTAGCTACCATGAAAATATAGTAACCTTGACTATGTAGCTACCATGATAAAATATACAATTGAAAAATATCCACAACAAGAGTTTAGCTCCTAAAACACTATATCGCTATGCCAATATCGCCAAAATGTTATTATTGCTATCATGATAATATACCGCCAGAAAAGAAATATATATACCCACTACTCGACAATATAGCTATTCTCACAATATTGCCAACATGAAAAGACAGTCACCTCCTTGTTATACAACAAAAATGACAAATAGCCATCATGGGGATATAGTGATTTAACAATACAGCCAATATGGTAATATAGTTACCATAACAATGTGATCTTAACGATAATGTAGCCAACATGACTATGTAGTCACGTTGACAATGCAACCACCGTGACAATACGGAAAACATTACAGTACCGTCGTAAGACAATATTGCCATCAATTTCACAAATTATATGACAATATAGATATTATGGCAACATAGTCACCATGACAATATACTCAGAAATGCAATATAATCGCCATGATAAAATTATCCTACTATGAAAATATAGCCACCTACCATTTTGGTTTCCATTGCCATGTAGAAAGAGTAATAAAAAATTTACCATGACAGTACTGAAACAATAACACTATCGCATATCAAGGCAATGTAGTCACCTGATAATTTAATCAAAATGACAATTTCTCTTCTATAATGGTATATCCTCAAGGGTAATATCAACACCATTAAAAAAGCTTCTACGAAAATACAGTCATTATGACATTACAAAAATCATGATAAAAAAGTCACCATGACAATATAGGTATCTTGGCAATATAGCCACTGTGACATTATAGTCATAATGATAATATAGTCGCTATGACAATATTGTCACCATGAAAATATAATTATCTTGATAATATTTCGCTTATGACAAAGTATGCAAGAGTTAAATAATGACAATATATCACCTATAAAAAGATCACCTTACTGATATAGCTAAGGTGACGATATATACATTATAGCAATGTAACTAAAATGAAAAGATAGCCAAAATGACGGTATGGTCATAATGACAATACTGCCACTATGAAAATATGTTCCCCATGACACTATAGCTACTCTGACAACAAAGCCATATTCACAAAAGAGCAACACTGAAAATACAGCAAACGAGAATATAGCCACCATCATAGTTGAGTCACCATGATAATAATGTCACGTTACAAATCATCACCATGTCATTAGTAACCTTGATAATAAACTTACAATGACTCTATAAATATTATGAAAATATAGCCTCCATGTCAACATGTCTGCCATGATAATCTGGCCATTATGATAATATAGTCATGAAGGCAATTTATTCACTATAACAATATAGCCACAGTGATCATATAACTGATGTGACAATACAGTCAAAGAAGCAAGAAAGAAATATACAAATCATATCCACTATGGCAGTATAACTACATGACAATATAGATACTGTGACAAATAGTCTCATTTTAATCTTAGCAAACATATAGCCGGCAGGACAACATAGTGTCTATAAGAAAATAGCGACCAAGACAGGATTTATCATTATAATATAGACACCTTGACAGTATAGACCATAAAACAATGTAACAATCATGAAACTGTACCCGCCAAAACATTATAGATATCATGAAATTTTAGTCAACATGACAAAATTATCATAATGAAATATCATCGGCATTACAATATAGTTACCATAATCATAGACCAATCATGATCATATAATCAGCAGGTTGACATAAACAATATCACAGTATAAAAACCATGAGAGTATAAGTGACATGATGATATGATATTCATACACTTACACTTACAATACCAAAGAAGCCGCCATGAATGTATTGTTATCATGATCAAATAATCACAACAATATTGTAGGTAGTGACAAATATATCCCCAACGACAAAATTAATCATTGCAATATAGCCATCAAATTGTTATAGCGACGAAGATACTGTAGCGAGCATTGTATTGAGAATTTCAATACAGCCACCGTGCCAATGTCGTCACCATGACAATAATAGCTACCATGAAAATATAGTAACGTCGATAATGTAGCTGCCATGGCAAAATATTCGAGATAGAAAATACCCAAAAGATAGCCACAACAAGAGTTTAGCTGCTAAGACGATATATCACCATGCCAATATCTTTAAAATGTTAGTATAGCCATCATGGCAATATATCAACAGAAAAAATACTCATCACAACGATATAGCTAACTTGACAATATACTACTCTGACAATATAGGTAACATTAAAAGACAGCCACCTCCTTCAAATATAAAAAAAAAATGACAAATAGCCATCATGGCAATATGGTAACTAAACAATATAGCGATCATGGCAATATGGTAACCAAACATTATAGCCATCATGGCAATATGATTACCATAGCAATGTATTCCTAACGGCAATATAGTCACTATGTCCTTATAGTCACGATGACAATACAACTACCATGACAGTACAGAAAACATCAAAATACAGTCTCTAAGACAATATTGCCAGTAATTCAACAAGTTAAATGACAATATAGTTACTATGGCAACACAATCACAATGACAATATACTCAGAAATGTTATATAATCGTCATAATAAAATAATCCTACCATGAAAATATAGTCACCCTGCACTATGGCTTCCATTAGAATATAGTCACAATAACAAAACTTTCACCACGACAGTACTGAAAGCATAATAATATAGCATATCATGACAATGTAGTCACTTGATCATTTAATGAAAAAAAAAAATTTCGCTTCTATTAAGGTATAACCTCAGGGACAAAATTTTATACACCATTAAAAAGCTGCCATGAAAATACAGTCACTATGACATAAATATCATGATAAAATAGTGATCATGGCAATATAGCCACTCTGAGATTATAGTCATTATGACAATATAGTCGCTATCAAAATACGTCACCTTAATAATAAAGTTATCAAAATGATATATCGCTTGTGACAAAATATGCATGATTAGAAAATGACAGAATAGCACCTATAAAAAAGATCACCTTGCCACTATAGTCAAGGTGACGATATATACATCATAGCAAGGTAAAGAAAAAGAGATGATAACCAGAACGAGGGTATGTTCATAATGACAATACTGCAACTATGAAAATATGTTCCCCACGAGTCTCCAGCTTCACTGACAATAAAGCCATCTTCACAAAAAGAGTTCTACTGAAAAAATAGCAAACGAACTATACAGCCATCAAGACAATACAGCCACAATGACAATAATCTCTCGATATAAATCAATCGCCGGTACATTAGCGTCACCTTGATAATGAATATACAATGAGTACATGAACATCATGAAAATATAGCGTCCATATAAATATATTTGTCGTGAAAATATAGCCTCCATATGAATATCTTTAAAATGACAGTTTCGCCATTCTGATAATATTGTCAGGACGCTAATATATTCACCATAACAATAAAGCCACTATGATCACATAAAGTATATGACAGTATAGTCAACGCACCAATAAACGCAATTATAAGTTATATCCACTATGAGAATACAGCCACATGAAAGTATAGATACTCTGACAAAATAGTCATTTTTGGATCATAGCAAACATATAGCGTCCAAGAGAATATAGTGCTCTATGACAAAATAGCGAAGAAGACAGGATTTATCATCACAATACAGTCACCTTGACAGTATAGCCATTAAAACAGTGGAACAACCATGAAAATGTAAATACCATAAAAATATAGCTTACATGAAAATATAGTTACTATGACAAATTCATTACAATGAAATACATACGATATCACATTATGGTTTCGATAATCATACACCAATCATGATCATATAAGATAAAACCTTCAAAACAAAGCAAGGGTAGCGACAACGCAGGGAGGAATAGCTATAACTTAGCTCTGAAAGACGACAGCAGCTCCGTACACGTCGGTAGCTGGTGAGCGACTGTCATCAGGTGACTACATTGTCATGATATGCTATATTATCATTGTTTCAATACTGTCGTAGTGAATGTATTATTATGTTAGCTATATTGCAGTGGCAGGGTGGCTAAATTTTCATGGTAGGATAATTTTGTTATCACGGTTATATTGCATTTGTGATAATAATGTCATGGTGACTGTGTTCCAGTAATATCTATATTATCATTTAATTTGTTGAAGCGATTGCAATATTGTCGTAGAGACTCTAATGTCATGTTGCCTGTATTGTCATGATGGTTGCATGTCATCTTGACTATATAGTCATGTTGGTTATATTCCAGTTATGATTACATGGTTATGGTAACTATATTGCCATGGTGACTATATTGATAGGTGACTACATTGCCACGATAGCTATTTTTCATTTTTGTCATACTGTAAGGAGGTGACTGTCTTTTCATATTGAATATATTATCAGGGTAGCTGTATTGTTAAGTTAGCTATATCATTGTGGTACTTATTTTCTTTTTCTGGTGGTATATTGCCATGATGCTTCGACTAACATTTTGGCGATATTGGCATGGTGATATAGTGTCTTAGCAAATAAACTGTTATTGTGGATATGTTCCATGGGATTTTATTATCATAGTAGCTACATTGTCAATGTTACTATATTTTCATGGTAGCTCCATTGTCATGGTGACGATATTGCCATTGTGGCTGTATTGTTATTTTCAATATAATGCCATCCTAACTACATTATCTTGGTCGCTATATTTACTTGCTGGGTATATTGCTATGGTTAATTTTGTCGTTGGGTATATATTTTGTCATTAACTACAATTTTGTTTTAATCATATGATCATGATAACAATATTTTCATGAAGGCTTATTTGGTAATGTGAGTACAAGTGCTATGGATATCATATTATCATGTCACTATATTGTCATGGTTTTTATACTGTGATGGTGTTTATGTCAGCTTCCTGATGATATCATCATGATTGATATATGATTATGGTAACTAAATTGTAATGCCGATTATAATTCATTGTGACAATTTTGTCATGTTGCCTGCATTTTTATGGTAGCTATATTGTTATGGCAGGTACATTTTCATTGTTGTTTCATTGTTTTATCGTCTATACTGTCAAGGTGACTATATCTTAATTACAAATCTTGTCTTGATCGTTATTTTGTCATGGACACTATATTGTCCTGGAGCCTATATGTTTGCTATGATCCGAAAGAGACTATTTTGTCACCGCATCAATATTGTCAGGTGCTTATATTGCCATAATGAATATAATTTGAATGCTTCCTTATTGTTGCGTTGATTGTATTGTCATGTCACTTACATGATCATGGCTATTTTGTCATAGTGAATATATTGCCGTCTTGACTATATTATCATATTGGCTAAATTGTCATGGTAAGTATGTTGACATGGAAGCCTTATTTTCATGATGTTTATATAGTCAGTGAATTATATCGTGACATTATTGTCATAGTGGCTGTACTTTTATGGTGGCTATATAGTCGTTTGCTGTATTTTCACTGTTACTCTTTTGTGAAGATTGCTTTATTGTCATTGTAGCTATAGTGTCATGGGGGATATATTTTCATAGCAGTAGCATTGTCATTATGAACATAACGTCATTTTGGCTATCTACTCATTTTGGTTATATTACGAAGATTTACATATCGTCACCTTGGCTATAGTGTCAAGGTGATCTCTTTTATAGTTGCTATATTGTCATTTTTTTAGTCATATATATTTTTTCATGAGCGATACATTATCGTGATAACTTTACTATTAATGTGACAGTATATTGTCATTTTGACAAAGTTTATATTATGACTATAATCTCTTAGTGGCTATATTGCTAAGATAACTATACTGTCATGGTGACTATTTCATGATGATGGTTATAATGACAGTTTGACTGCATTTTCATTGTAGCATATTTAATGGTGTTCATTTTCCCCTTGAAGATATATTATAAAAACGAAAATTTCCTTTTTTTTAAATTATCATGTGAATTTATTGCCATGATATGCGATATTGTTATACTTTCAGTACTTTCATGTTGAATGTATATTATGTTGGTTGCATCTCAATTAAAGTCATAGTGGCAGGGTAACTATATTTTCGTGGTTGGATCATTTTGTTATGACGATTTTATTGTATTTGTGAGTATATTCTCATGGTTACTGTGTTGCCGTAATTTCTATATTGTCCTGGACACTACATATCCTGAAATCTATATCGTCATATCAGTTATATGATCATGGTAGCTTTATTGTCATAGTGAATATCTTCTCGTCGTGACTATATTATCATAATGGCTAAATTGTCACAGGAAATATGTTGACATGAGGGCTATATTTTCATGATATTCATAAAGTCATTGAAAGATTACTATCAAGGTGACTCTAATAGCCTGGCGATTGATATATATCGTGATATTATTGTCACGATAGCTGCATTGTCATGTGCCTATTTTGTCGTTTCCTGTATTTTCAATGTTACTCTTTTGTGAAGATTGCTTTATTGTCATTGTAGCTATAGTGTCATGGGGAATATATTTTCGTAGTAGCAGTATTGTCATTATGAACATATCGTCATTTTGGCTATCTGCTCATTTTGGTTACATTGCGAAGATTTACATATCGTCACCTTGGCTATATTGGCAAGGTGATCTCTTTATAGTTGCTATATTGTCATTTTCTTTAATCATGCATATTTTTCATGAGTGATACATTATCTTTTATAACTATATCATTAAAGTGACAGTATATTGTCATGGTGACTATATAGTCATTATGACTACAATATCTTAGTGGCTATATTGCTAAGATAACTACATGTGACTACATTTTCATTGTAGCTTATTTAATGGTGTTGATTTACCCTTGGAGATATATCATTATAAAAACGGATATTTCATTTTGTTTAAATTATGAGGTGAATACATTGTCATGATATGTTATATTGTTATAGTTTCAGTACTGTCATGGTGAATGTATATCATGTTGGCTACATCACAATGGAAGCCATAGTGGCAGGGTGGCTATATTTTACTGGTTGGTCATTTTGTTATTAGTATTTTATTGTATTTTGAATATATTGTCATGGTGACTGTGTTGCCATAATTTCTATATTGTCATTTGATTTATTAAATTGATGGCAATATTGTCATAGAGACTGTATTGTAATGTTGCCTGTATGGTCATCTTTGTTGTCTTGTCATCGTGACTCTATGGTCATGATGGCTATACTATCATTAAAATTACATTCTTATGGTAACTACATTGCCATCATGGCTTTTTGTCAGAGTAGCTATATTGTTAAGTTAGCTATATTATTGTGGTGGGTAATTTTTTTCCTTTTGGTATATTGACATGATGGCTATACTAGAATTTTGGCAAGATTACCATGGTGATATAGTGTTCGTAGCCCAACTGTTGTTTTCGACATTTTTTCATGGGAATACGTTATCATAGTACCTACATTGTCAAGGTTACTATATTTCATGCAAGCTACATTGTAAAGATGACGATATCGGCTTGGCGGGTGTATTGTTATGTATAATAGAACGCCATCCTAGCTACATTATCTTGCTCGCTATATCAACTTGATGGCTATATTGCTACGGTCAATTTCATCGTTGGGGATGTATTTTGTCTTTACCTACAATTTGGTTTTGATTATATGATCATGATAATATTTCTATGAAGGCTTATT
Organism: Panulirus ornatus; assembly: GCF_036320965.1. Taxonomy (NCBI): domain Eukaryota; kingdom Metazoa; phylum Arthropoda; class Malacostraca; order Decapoda; family Palinuridae; genus Panulirus; species Panulirus ornatus. Next base: position 9,745,930 of record NC_092278.1, on the reverse strand, counting down.
TGGCCTCTTGAGTGTATCTGTTTGGATATCATATCATCATGTAACTTAGTCTGTCATGCTTTTAAACGGTGATAGTGCTTATGTGAAAATGCTGATTACATTATCCTCATTAATGTATGATTATTGTAACTATATAGCAATGGCAATATCTTTTTTGATCATTTTGGTACGTTGACATTATTTTCACAGTAGTTATATTGGTATGGCAGGTACATTTTCATGGTTTTGACATTGTTTCATGGGCTATACTGTTAAGGCGGCTGTATAGTATTGATAAATTCTTTTTCGGACGCTATTGTCTCCTGGACACTATATACTTTAGGGGCTATATGTTTTCTATGATCCGAAAGCGACTATTTTGTCACGGTATCTATATTGTCAGATGGCTATATTAACGATGTGAACATATCCTGAATGTTTCTTTAATGTTGCGTTGACTATATTGTTATATCAGTTATATGGCCATGGTGGCTTTGTTGTTACAGTGAATATATTATAGTTGTGACTATACTATCGTAATGGCTAAATTGTCATGGGAAATATGTTGATATGGATGTTATATTCTCATGATACTTTTATGTGAATTGTAAAAGATTTTTCAAGTTTACTCTAATATCACAGTGATTGATTTATGTTGTAACATTATTGTTATGGTGGCTGTACAATCAAGGTGGCTATATTGTCGTTTGATGCGTTTTCAATGTTACTATTTGGTGAATATAGCTGTAGTGTCAGTGTAGCTATACTTTCATTGGGAACAAATTTTCATAGTGACGCAATTGTCATTATGAAATAAAGTCGTTTTGGCTATCTTGTAATTTGGGTTACATTGCTATGTTATATATATCGTCACCTTGGCTATATTGGGAAGGTTGATTTTTTTATAGGTGGTATATTGTCATTTTCTAATCGTGCATATTCTGTTATAAGCGATATATTATCATGGTATACATATCATTAAGTCATTAAGGTGAAAATATTCTCATGGCGACTATATTGTCTTTATGACTGTAATCTTATGATAATATAGGTAACCTGATATATAGGCAACATGAAAACGCAATCACCCCCTTGTAATATAACAAAAAATAACAAATAGCCATCATGACAATATATTCATTTAACATTATAACCACCATGGCAATATAGTTACCGTATCAATATAATCTTAATGGAAATATAACTACCATGACCATATAGACACGATGACAATACAACCACCAAGACAATACAGGAACCATGACATTACATTATGACAATATAGCCACCAATTCAACAAATCAAATGACAGTTTAGATATTATGGCAACAGTCACCATGACAATATACACACAACTGGAAAATGATCGACATAACAAAATGATTATATTATGAAAATATAGCCACTCTGCCACTATGGCTTACATTGGAATATAGCGAACATAATAATACATATACAATGACATTCCTGAAACAATAACAATATAGCATATCACGACAATGTAGTCCCCTAATGATTTAATCAAAATGAGAATCTCGTTTTATAATGATACATCCTCAAGGGCAAACCCAACACCAATACAAAAGCTACCGTGAAAATGTAGTCACCATGACATTATAACCATCATGATGAAATAGACACCATGACAATAAAGTTACTTTGGCAAGATATTCAACATGATATCATTGTCATAATAACAATATAGTCAAAATGACAATATATAGTTACCGGAATGTTATAGTTATCATGATAATGTATCACTTACGAAAAAAAATGCATGGTTTAAAAAATGAAAATATAGCAACCGGAAAAAAAGAACACGTTGCTAATATAGCCAAGGTGATGATATATATATGATAGAAATGTAACCAAAATAAGGAGATGGCGAAAATGACAGTATGTTCATAATGACAATAATTCCACTATGAAAATATATTCTCCATATGACTATAGGTACACTGACAGTAAAGCTACCTTCACAAAAGCGTAAAATTACAATACAGGAAACTACAATATAGCCACCATGACAATACAGCCATCTTGACAATAATATCACGATATAACTCAATCACCAGGACAATAGAGTCACCTTGACAGTAATCTTACAATGACTTTATAAATATCATGAAAATGTAGACCCCAAGTCAAGATATTTGCTATGACAATTTAGCCTTTATGAAAATATAGTCACGACGACAATCTATTCACTATGAAGATAAAGCTACCATGATCATATAACTGATATGATAATATAATCAAAGCAAAAATATAGAAACATTCAACTTATATTCACAATGGCAATATAACCACCTGACAATATAGATACTGTTAATAGATAGTCGTTCTTGGATCATAGCAAAAATATAGACTCCAGGACAATATAGTCTCTATGTAAAAACAGTGACTCAGAGAGGATTTATCATCATGATATGGTCATAACATTATAGCTGTCATGGAATTGTAGTAAACATGACAAAATTATCAAAATGAAATGGAACGACATTACAATATAGTTACCATAATCATACACCAATCATGATTATGTAATCAACAGGTTGACATAAAGATCATAGTGTAAAAACCATGACAATTTAAGTGACATGATGAGATGATATCCATTCACTTACACTTTCAATACCACATAAGTTTTCATGAAAATATTATCATGATCATATAATCACAACAGTATTGTCATTAATTACAAAATATATCCCGAAAGACAAAATTAGCCATAACAATATAGCCATCTAGTTGATATAGCAACCAAGATAATGTAGCCAGGACGGCATTATATTGAAAGTAAGAATACAACTACCATGCCTATGTCTTCACCATGACAATGTAGCTACCATGAAAATATAGTAACCTTGACTATGTAGCTACCATGATAAAATATACAATTGAAAAATATCCAAAACAAGAGTTTAGTTGCTAAAACACTATTTCGCTATGCCAATATCGCCAAAATGTTATTATTGCCGTCATGATAATATACCGCCAGAAAAAAATATATTTACCCACTACTCGACAATATAGCTATTCTGACAATATTACCAGCATGAAAAGACAATCACCTCCTTGTGATATAACAAAAATGACAAATAGCCATCATGGCGATTTAGGGATTTAACAATACAGCCACTATGGTAATATAGTTACATAACAATGTGATCTTAACGACAATGTAGCAAACATGACTATATACTCACGTTGACACTACAACCACCGTGAAAATAATTTGATAAATTATATGACAATATAGATATTATGGCAACATAGTCAACATAACAATATACTCAGAAATGCAATATAATCGCCCTGATAACATTATCCTACCATGAAAATATAGCCACCTACCATTTTGGTTTCCATTGCAATGTAGAAACAGTAATAAAAGATTTACCATGACAGTACTGAAACCATAACAGTATAGCATATCATGGCAATGTAGTCAGCTGATAATCTAATCTAAATGGCAATTTTACTTCTATAATGGTATATCCTCAATGGCAATATCAACACCATTAAAAAAGGTTTTACGAAAATACAGTCATTATGACATTATAAAAATCATGATAAAAAAGTCACCATGACAATATAGTTATCGTGGTAATATAGCCACTGTGATATTATAGTCATAATGATAATATAGTCGCTATGACAATCTTGTCACCATGAAAATATAATTATCATGATAATATTTCGCTTATGACAAAGTATGCAAGAGTTAAATAATTACAATATATCACTTACAAAAAGATCACATTTCCAATATAGCTAAGGTGACGATATATACATTATAGTAATGTAACTAAAATGAAAAGATAGCCAAAATGACGGTATGGTCATATGACTATACGGCCACTATGAAAATATGTTCCCCGTGACACTATAGCTACACTGACAACAATGACATATTCACAAAAGAGCAACATTGAAAATACAGCAAACGAGAATATAGCCACCATCATAGTTCAGTCACCATGATAATAATGTCACGATACAAATCATCACCATGTCATTAGTCGCCTTGATAATAAACTTACAATGACTATATAAATATCATGAAAATATAGCCTCCATGTCAACATGTCTGCCATGATAATCCGGCCATTATGATAATATAGTCATAACGGCAATTTTTTCACTATAACAATGTAGCCACAGTGATCATAAAACTGATATGACAATACAGTCAAAGAAGAGAAAAAGAAATATACAAATCATATTTACTATGGCAGTATAACTACATGACAATATAGATACTGTGACAAATAGTCGCTTTTGAATCATAGCAAACATATAGCCGGCAGGACAACATAGTCTCTATGACAAAATAGCGAACAAGACAGGATATATCATTATAATATAGACACCTTGACGGTATAACCATAAAACAATGTAACAATCATGAAACTGTACCTGCCAAAACATTAGAGATATCATGAATTTTAGTCAACATGACAAAATTATCATAATGAAATATCATCGGCATTACAATATAGTTACCATAATCATTGACAAATCATGATCATATAATCAGCTGGTTGACATAAAAAATATCACAGTATAAAAACCATGACAGAATAAGTGACATGATGATATGATATCCATACACTTACACTTACAATATCAAAGAAGCCGCCATGAATATATTGTTATCATGATCATATAATCAGAGCAATATTTTAGGTAGCGACAAATATATATCCAACAACAAAATTAATCATAGCAATATAGCCATCAACTTATTATAGCGACCAAGATAATGTAGCGAGGATTGTATTGAGAATTACAATACAGCCACCGTGCCAATGTCGTCACCATGACAATATAGCTACCATGAAAATATAGTAACGTTGATAATGTAGCTGCCATGGCAAAATATTCATGATATAAAATACCGAAAAGATAGCCACAACAAGAGTTTAGCTGCTAAGACGATATATCACCATGCCAATATCTCTAAAATGTTAGTATAGCCATCATGGCAATATATCAACAGAAAAAATACTCATCACAACGATATAGCTAACTTGATAATATACTACTCTGACAATATAGGTAACATTAAAAGACAGCCACCTTCTTGAAACATAAAAGAAAAAAAATGACAAATAGCAATCAAGGCAATATGGCAACTAAACAATATAGCCATCATGGCAATATGGTAACCATACAATATAGCCATCATGGCAATATGATTACCATAGCAATGTATTCTTAATGGCAATATAGTCACCATGTCGTTATAGTCAAGATGACAATACAACTACCATGACAATACAGAAAACATCAAAATACAGTCTCTAAGACAATATTGCCATTAATTCAACAAGTTAAATGACAATATAGATATTATGGCAACAGAATCACGATGACAATATACTCAGAAATGTTATATAATCGTCATAATAAAATGATCCTACCATGAAAATATAGTCACCCGGCAACTATGGCTTCCATTGCAATATAGCCACAATAACAAAACATTCACCACGACAGTACTGAAACCATAACAATATAGCATATCATGACAATGTAGTCATTTGATCATTTAATGAAAAAAAAAAATTTCGCTTCTATTATGGTATAACCTCAGGGACAAAATTTTATACAACATTAAAAAGCTTCCATGAAAATAGTCATTATGACATAAATATCATTATACAATAGTGATCATGGAAGTATAGCCACTCTGAGATGATAGTCATTATGACAATATAGTCGCTATCAAAATACTGTCACCTTAATAATAAAGTTATCAAAATGATATATCGCTTGTGACAAAATATGCATGATTAGAAAATGACAGTATAGCACCTATAAAAAAGATCACCTTGCCACTATAGTCAAGGTGACGATATATACATCATAGTAACGTAAAGAAAAAGAGATGATAACCAGAACGACGGTATGTTCATAATGACAATACTTCAACTATGAAAATACGTTCCCCACGATTCTCCAGCTTCACTGACAATAAAGCCATCTTCACAAAAAGAGTACTATTGAAAAAATAGCAAACGACTATTCAGCCATCAAGACAGTACAGCCACCATGACAATAATCTCTCGATATAAATCAATCGCCAGGACATTAGCGTCACCTTGATAATGAATATACAATGAATAACTGAACATCATGAAAATATAGCGTCAACATGAATATATTTGTCGTGAAAATATAGCCTCAATATGAATATCTTTAAAGTGACAGTTTCGCCATTCTGATAATATAGTCAAGACACTAATATATTCACCATAACAATAAAGCCACCATGATCATATAAATGATATGACAATATAGTCAACGCAACAATGAACGCATTTATAAATTATATCCACTCTGAGAATACAGCCACATGAAAATATAGATACTATGACAAAATAGTTATTTTTGGATCATAGCAAACATATAGCGTCCAAGAGAATATAGTTTCTATGACAAAATAGCGAAGAAGACAGGATTTATCATCACAATACAGTCACCTTGACAGTATAGCCAATAAAACAGTGGAACAACCATGAAAATGTACCTACCATAACAATATAGCTTACATGAAAATATAGTTGCTATGACAAACTCATTACAATGAAATACAAGCGATGTCACATTATAGTTTCGATAATCATACACCAATCATGATCATATAAGATAAAGCCTTCAAAACAAAGCAAAGTTAGCGACAACGCAGGGAGGAATAGCTACAACCTAGCTCTGAAAGACGACAGCAGCTCCGTACACGTCGGTAGTTGGTGCGCGACTGTCATCAGCTGACTACATTGTCATGATATGCTGTATTGTCATGGTTTCAGTACTGTCGTAGTGAATGTATTATTATGTTAGCTACATTGCAGTGGCAGGGTGGCTAAATTATCATGGTAGGATAATTGTGTTATCTTGGTTATATTGCATTTGTGATAATACTGTCATGGTGACTGTGTTAAGGTAATATCTATATTATCATTTAATTGTTGAAGCGATTGCAATATTGTCGTAGAGACTCTAATGTCATGTTGCCTGTATTGTCATGATGGTTGCATGTCATCTTGACTATATAGTCATGTTGGTTATATTCCAGTAATGATTACATTATTATGGTAAATATACTTTCATGGTGACTACATTGATAGGTGACTACATTGCCATGATAGCTATTTTTCATTTTTCTTATACTGTAAGGAGGTGTCTGTCTTTTCATATTGAATATATTATCAGGTAGCTATATTGTTAAGTTAGCTATATCATTGTGGTGCTTATTTTCATTTTCTGGTGGTATGTTGCCATGATGCCTAGACTAACATTTTGGCGATATTGGCATGGTGATACAGTGTCTTAGCAAATAAACTGTTATTGTGGATATGTTCCATAGGATTTTATTATCATAGTAGCTACATTGTCAATGTTACTATATTTTCATGGTAGCTCCATTGTCATGGTGACGATATTGCCATTGTGGCTGAATTGTTATTTTCAATATAATGCCATCCTAACTACATTATATTGGTCGCTATATTTACTTGCTGTCTATATTGCTATGGTTAATTTTGTCGTTGGGTATAAGTTTTGTCATTAACTACAATTTTGTTTTAATCATATGACCATGATAACAATATATTCATGGCAGCTTATTTTGTAATGTGAGTGCAAGTGTATGGATATCATATTATCAGGTCACTATATTGTCATAGTTTTTATACTGTGATGGCTTCTT